>NC_056745.1:657245227-657342727 GCF_019279795.1 Protopterus annectens | reverse complement strand
TTGGTTTCAGGATTTTGATGTCTCTGTCAACTCAGTAGTGGTCTAATATGTCCCAGTCATGGAGGTGATACTATGTTATGCATAGTCAGATCCTTCTGTGATGTGTAGAACCAACATCCCTCATTGTTAACGGTGGCTGCATGAACAGCTGCTAAGATATGTTGCCTGCTAAGACAGATACTAAAACTAAGAAATCTTGGCGTACAAACTATAAGCATAATTTCTGTCATTTTCCTACAGAGTGCACAATTTCATCTGCTTGTATCTCTGAATCTACTCTGCACTGCTAGCGGCCAGTCATCATGCAATATTGCACTGTTTGTCTATGAGTCCCAGCCTATGCCTTTTCTGCTACCTCTGGTGGCATAAATACCTTAACCGTCCATGGTTTTGCAGATCATCACTAATTTTGTTTCTTATTTTTGCCCTGTCCTTCATGCATTTTTTGATATTTTTGGTAAATCGCTAAGTATTAAAGTCAGTTAATGCTAGACATTAGAAGTTCTGCTCCCTGTAGTAAGCCTGTTTGTAGATAGGTCTTACATTGAAGTCAGTCACACTGAAAGCAGGTCTTCCCGAATAAGGGCAGACTTACACCGAGAACAACTCTTTTGGAATCTGACTCAAGAAGTTGAGAGTTAAGGTGGCAGGGTCTATTACACTTATAAAGTCGTACCTTTCCTTTTTCGGATCTTTGTATTATTGTAAATTGAGGCTTACAGACATATGCACACTTGCTTTGTTAATTTTATTACATTTACATGTATTTACAAATTTCTTTCTTGTTTTTTTTTTGCAGCTAGTTAAAAACAATGTAAAAGTAGTCCATTCTACATGGTTTTATTTAGATTTGTTGTTTTTCCTCTTCAGACCTCTACTGGAAAAGTATAGTTTTGTACACTTACCATAAATGTAGATGCTCGAGTGTATTCACTGTTGCAGTCCTTACAAAATGGGTTATTCGGCTCCCGTTAGCCCACAGTCAGCCAGAATACCAAAGTCCTTGGTATATGACGTCTGCTGCCTTCAGTTTAGGCCTGACGTCAGGACGTCAGGTTCAAAAGAAGGCAGCCAACACCATTTCCTCAGTTTTTCTTGCCTTAACTGTCAGGAGCCCCCAAAAAGGTTAGACCAGGAAAAGAAAATCCAGTCTGTGCCCTAGGAAAAAAAGGGGGGATGGAAGGGGGGGAACCAGGACTGCAACAGTGAATACACTCGAACGTCTACATTTATTCTAAGTGTACACAACTGTACTATGTTCATCGTGTTTCACTGTTGCAGTCCTTACAAAATGGGTTGATTCCCAAAGCCAAGGAAAAAAACAAAAGGGAGGAGGAACACCCACTGTTTAAGGGTTGGTGAGGATGCCCTGCAACACTGCAGTAGCAAAACCAGCCCAGGACTTAGAAAACAAGGGTAAATTGTAATGTTTAGTGAAAGTGTGGACAGAAGTCCATGTAGCTGCTTCCAGTATGTCCCTAGTAGGTACACCTCTTAAGAAAGCTGCTGAGGTAGAGGCTGCTCTAGTAGAATGGGTCCTAATACTCTGAGGAAGAACCTTGCCACGTTGTAAGTAACAAAAGTGAATACAATGTGCAATCCACTTAGAAAAGGTCTGTTTTGAAATAGCTTTGTCCTGAGCTCCAGGAGCAAAACTGACCAACAACTGATCCAGCTTTCGAAAAGATTTAGTCCTATCCAGGTAAAATCTAAGCTGTCTATGCACATCCAGGGAATGCAGTAACCTTTCCCCTTTATTCTGAGGATTAGGAAAGAAGGTAGGCAGGTGGATAGACTGGTTAAGAAACAGGCTAGAAACCACCTTAGGCATAGAGGAGGGATTAGCTCGAAGAGAAACCCGATCCACATGGAAGATGATAAAAGGTTCTACTGCCATTAAGGCCTGCAGCTCAGAAACTCTTCTAGCAGAAGTAATAGCCAAGAGAAAGGCCGTTTTCCAGGAGAGAAACTTCAAATCTGCTGAGGCAGCTGGTTCAAAAGGAGGTTCTCAAGTACAAAATTAAGATCCCAAGCAGGAGTAGGTGCCCTTCTGGGAGGCTTTAAATTGCTAGCTCCCCTGAGGAACTGTTTCATCAAGGGATGAGAGAAAATGGGCTGCTCAAAGAAACAGTGAGCAGAAATAGCTGAAGCATGAATCTTGACAGAAGAAAAGGTAAGTCCACCATTATGCAAGCCTGCCAGATAGTGAAGAATAAGAGGAAGAGTAGGTTGAGAAGGGTCTTCCCCTCTAGTCTGCATCCAAATGGAGAATCTTTTCCACTTATCTGCATAAGATTTCCTAGTGCTAGGCCTCCTGGCCTCATGAAGGACCTCAACCACCTGTTGGGAAAGGTGTAAATTACGAGCCAAGCTGCCAAATGTAGAGTCTGAAGATGGGGATGCAGAATTATTTCCCCCTCCCAAACCAAGAGATCTGTTATCAGGGGAAGATGCCAAGGCTGAGACTGGGAGAGACTGTGAAATAGTGGATACCAATATTGCCTGGGCCAGTCTGGAGCTATGACGATGGCCATTGGTTTTCTGTCCCTTTTCTTTAACAGCATAACAGCACTCTGGGAAGAAGAGGCAGTGGAGGGAATGCATAGATCGAGAGCTGTGTCCAGGGGAAGGACAGTGTATCCACTTTCCAAGCTTTATTGTGATGATCCCTGGTGCAAAAGGTTGGAAGAAGGTGGTTGGTTGGAGATGAGAAGAGATCCACCTGGGGAGTGCCCCAACGCTGAATGATGGTGATAGAAGATGGTCTTGTTTGGTTGCCACTCATGAGGATCCAGGACCTGCCTGCTCAACTGGTCTGCCAAGGTGTTGAGCCTTCCTGGAAGAATCTGAGCTATCAGATGAATGTCCATGGAAGCTGCTATGGACCATAGTATCATGCTTTGTCTGCACAGGAGGTAAGAGTGTGTCCCTCCCTGTTTTTGATGTACCACATGATTGTGATGTTGTCTGTCCTGACCAGAATTGACCAGAAGAGTACCAGGAGAGAGATATTTGAAATCCTGCCGGACTATCAATTCCTTCAGATTTATGTGCAAATGAACCTGTTGAGAGTTCCAAGTCTCCTGAATGCATTTGCCCTCTAAATGAGCCCCCGAAGCATAGTCTGAGGCATCTGTGGTGAGAGTCTGGCTGGCAGGAGGTGGACAGAAAGGCAGGCCTTTGTTCTGTGCACAGGTCGTCGCCCACCAAAGGAACTCAATCTGCAGGCAGGGAATCAGAGGAAGTATCAAGTCTAAATCCTGAGTGTGTTGACACCAAAGGTTTTTGAGGTACCATTGCATTTTCCTCATATGCAGTCTGGCATATGGAATCATCAAAATACATGAAGCCATGAATCCCAGGGCTTGCAGGAATTACCTTGTAGAGAGCTGGGTCATGCTTGGCAATTTTTTGAAGTAATTCAAAAGATCCATTTGTTTCTTTTGAGGGAGGAATACCATCTAGACAGCTGTGTTCAGGCTCGCTCCCAGGAATACAGTCTCCCTGGTGGGTACCAATTTTGAATTCTTTTTATTGATGGTGTAGCCCAAAGAGGTGGGAAGTTTCTTTACAAAGTCCAAATCCTTTAGAAGTTGCTCTGGAGAGTTTGCCTGAATAAGACAATCATCCAAGTAAGGGAAAATTTGAATGTTTCTTTCCCTGCAAAAAGCGATGACTGGAGCCAGGCATTTGGTAAAAACTCTGGGAGCAGTAGATAAGCCAAAGGGCAGTGCAGAGAATTGGAAGTGCCTGTTCCCCACCCTGAAGTGAAGGAACTGCCTGCAGCTTTCCCTTAATGGGATGTGCAGATAAGCATCTGAGATCCAAAGTCACCAGCCAGGAATCCTTGGCCAGCATTGGCAGCAACTGCTGAAGAGGGAGCATTTTGAATTTGGAAATAACCAGAAAAGTGTTTAGAATGGACAAATCCAGAATAGGTTGCCAGGTTCTCCCTTTTTGGGAACCAGGAAAAGCCTTGAGTAGAAACCCTGGCCTATCTGTAGTTCAGGAACTGGCTCTATTGCTCCCAGGTTTAGTAAAGAAAAAACTTGTTTTTCTGCTTCTGCCCTTTGATTTGGGGGGATATCTGGGTATCCTTGGTGGACAAGGAAGGTGTGAAAGGAGGACTTGAAGCCTTGGGATACTATTTTGAGCACCCATTTGTTGTCTGTGATGGTGAACCAGACGTTTGCAAACATGGCTAACCTTCCCCCCAAAGGAAACCCTGGGCCCACAGAGGCAGGCAGGGGAAGGCCAGAGTCATTGAGAATGCTTGCTTTGGGAAGTTTGCTGATAACTCCCAGATTTTGAAGAGGAAGCCTGCCAGTGCTTAGCCTTTTGAGGGGTGGAAGTCTGACACCTAAATGACCTGTAACCCCTAGACCTAGTGCAACTCTGTTTACTAGGGTCATGAAAAGTCCATTTCTTAGAAGGGCAATGTCTACTAAAACAAGGAGGCTGAACTTGCAGAAAGTCCTTAACAGTTTGCATAGATTTTGCCTTATTCTCCAACTTTTTCAACACTTCTTCTGCTTTGCTACCAAAAAGATTGTCCTTGTGCAAAGGCACATCCAGTAATTTAGATTTGACAGGTTCAGAAAGGGGCTGTTCCCTGAGCCAAGAACATCTTCTAATAACAGAACCAGTGGCTGCTGCCCTGCAAGAAGCCTCCAAAGTATCGAAACCACAACGTAAAGAATGTTTAGTGACAAGAGTGGCAGAATTCAGTAAATCATGCAAGTCCTTACTCTCCATCATGGAAGGAACACCAGTCATTTTAGACTTAATAACCTCCAAAGTATGCTGCTGATACTTAAGCATATGAAAAAGGCAATCAACAGATCTAATAGCAAGGGTGGAAGAGGTATAGAACTTTTTACCCCACCTATCCAAGGCCCTAGATTCCCTGTCAGAAGGAACAGGACTTTTAGCAGCCATGGCTTTAACACCTTTAGGGCCCTGAGAAATAATCTCTGAATCAGCAGTAGGATTCTTAAAAAGGAACTGATGAGAATCAGGAACCCTATAATACCGGTCAGGCTTTCTTGGAGCAGGAGGAACAGAATTAGGAGTCAAAGAATTCTCCATGAAAACATCAACAACTTCCAAAACTGGAGGGATAGCCAAAGGCTTATGCTGTGGCAAATCCAAGAATTCCCTAATCCGTTTCTAAGACTGAGGGTAGTCCTGACTTTCCCATTTGAAATTCTCCCTAAGAGTATTCAGAGCATCTCCAAAAGAAAAATCTTCTGGAGGGGAGGCGGAAGGGATGGAGTCTTCTGCATCAGAATCCTCAATACCAGAAAAAAGTGGAGAGTTTCCATTTTCATCAGCAGAGTTGCTGGAAACCTCAGAGTCTGAGGCAGAGAAAGTTTCTGGGGACAATTCCCTAATCCTTTTAGAAGGAGGTGGCTGAAAGCCCTTGATAAGGGTCAAGAGATCACTAGCCATTTTAACAATCTGAGCCTGAGGCATTTGAGGGGAGGCCGATGTCTGCTTAGGAGTAGATTTTCGGCTGGATGGCCTGCTAGAAAGCCGGAGGGACTCAGGAGGCCTAGCCACCACAGAAGTCTGAATGAAGGTCGTCGGTCTGGATTTGGTCTCCAGGCAGAGAAAAGAGGCCTCAGAAGCTGGCACCTGCTTAGCGGCTTCGGTTCCATCAGAGGCGGTGACTGGCAGAAGCTCAGAAGACGAAGTGGAAGTCCGCGGTATGGAGGACTCAGAAAAGGTCTCCGGAGATGCCTGCTTTTGAACACTCGTGGACTGCAGGGGCAAAGAAAGCACCTCACTGACTACCACTGGGCCAACAACCAACTTAACAGGGATGTCGTTGGCTAATTTGACCCTAAGCCTGTCACAGTCCTTGTCCTAGCGCTTCTTAGGAACATCTGAAGTCGGGAGACCAGAAGACGCCATACCGACGAACTTAGGCCAAACTCCAAAATGCTTGAACAAGATCCTAGCTCTATGGCATATGGTACGCAGGTTGAAAGAAGCACAGAGAACACAATTAGGGATGTCATGCTCAAGGCCCAAACAAGTAATACAACAGGAGTGAAAATCATGGTGCAAAATCTGTTTTCCACAGACAAGACAGTTAACTGTCTCTGACATTCTTTAAAGCAAGAAAAGAGGGTCCCCAATGGGGTACTTGTCTGAGCATGTCTTCAACTAAGCAGTCGGAATACAAAAAGAAGGTACTCGGCCAACAGGCACTCATGCAAAATGCTTCTGCTTCAGGCTCCGTGGCAAGAAAGACTGAAGAAATGGTGTTGGCTGCCTTCTTTTGTACGTGACGTCCTGATGTCAGGCCTAAACCGAAAGCAGCCGACGTCATATACCAAGGACTTTGGTATTCTGGCCTCTGTGGGCTACCGGGAGCTGGATAACCCATTTTGTAAGGACTGCAACAGTGAAACACGATGAACATCAGGCTCTACTCAGATTATCTTGGCTAACAAACACAAATAAAATAATAAACAAATAAATAAATGAATGGATATAATACCTGTATTTCTTACGGGCAGAGCATAACTCTTCTTGTCATTCTTATTGCCATAAAAATGTGGCTTTTTGTGAAGTAATAAAGGAAAAAATTGTGACTTTATCATTTTATTATCATTTTATGCACAATGCTCTTTTATGTTTGGACACAGATGCTCCCATTTAAAATTGTAACAATGACAGGCACAATCATTCAAGTCTGATTAGAGTTTGATGGTTACACTTTCTATAGAATGCTTACAGAAATTAGATGCACTTGGAGAAAGAGAGATTAGTGTACAAAACAGAGAAAAAAACACAGGAAGAGCAAAGAAGAAGAATGTGGAAGATTTTCTAATGACCATGATAATCATAGGATTTGAAGAAGAATTCCAGGGTCATACATCTTTTATCTGAGCATTCTTGTTACTGTTTATAATGCAGATTGTTTGTTCCTGGGCATGACATTCATCTCTTGGTATTTATGCACTGCTGACTGCCAGTGCCTAAATCAGTAACACAAAATAAAAGTTTGATAATAAGCAAAGGTTTTTATTATGAAAACAAAAGTTATTATTTATTTATTGCTTTTGTTAACTGGGAAAGTCTGACTGGGTGGAAAACCCCTTTTCAGTGAAGGTTGGGGGGAGAAAAGCTCCACAAAATACAGAGAAAAGTTACTTTAGTATGCTCTCCCAAAAGATCAGACAGAAATATCATCTTGTCATAATGCAGTTCAAGTGGACTTTAGCAAAAAAAAAAAAAAAATATATATATATATATATAGAGAGAGAGAGAGAGAGAGAATACAAATCCAATTGAAAATGTATCATCTAGTAGTGTCAATTTAAGACAGAACAATAGCTGATCATATTTTTGCATAAAGAGGTATGATGTTTATTTTATTTTTATTCATTTTTGTGATTTTGTTTGCCTGTTTCTCATAAAACTCAATAATAAATAAGTGGAATTAAGAGATAAAATAGATGTCACTAGTGCTGTCAACAAATATCACAACTGTTATGCTTTGTGTTTGTATGTATCTATAATTAATTAAAGTACCTGGTTCAAAAGTTTGCTTCAATCCATGTAACTGAGGTCCCCAGAAAATGAATTAAGAGGCAAACATAAAGCTTGCTTCCTACCATTTAATTGTATGTAACCTGCAATGCCAGTGTTTCATGCATTTGTCTGATGAGATTTGCAATATATTGTCCATGTTCAAAAGACTCATGCTTGTTTTACTACAACACTCCAAAAATATACTGAATTAAAGAAAAAAAATAAATCATTACTACAAACTGATGTTCAGCACTGAAAACTTGAGTAACTGACCTGTATAAAATCCTGAACTAGTACAGTTTAATAGGTTCATAAGTTAATAGGAGGTTACTAGGCTAGCAGCCTTATTCATGTTAATCCTGGGTTTCCCCAATTGTTCTTGGTTAAATGGATGTACTTTACAGATCAGCATTGACTACCTCTGTCGATGAGAGACATGGGTGCCAGCCCCAGGGTGAATTTGCAGTCACCCATCCATTTGTCCAGGTTGCCCTTGAATAGGGTCATTTAGGAGCCCTGCTTCACATGAACTGGAACTTTATTCTAGAGCAGCAGCAATCTCTGAGAGACATACATGTCTCTTCAACATGGTCTGTTAATGTCACTGGCAAGGCTGAGATCCCTAGAGTGAGTAACTCTAGTGCCATTTCATTTGTAGATATGCAGCATTTCCATCACATTGGGGTCAGAGACTGTCCTGCAGGCCAGGCATAGGTCAACTCTCAGTAGTCTATATGATACAGAATACACTGACAGGGCTTTCAGTCTATCCATGTAGGTCATGGTTTGGAGGCCCTGTATCTTCTTAGTGAGAAACCCCGGTGGTGTCTCCAGTTGTTGCAAGTGTCTGTTGAGATATGTGCAGAAGTGAGCAGTGTAGTCTATTAATGGTCTGATTAGGGTCAAATAAAGTGGAGTTATAACATCCTTAGACCTGGATGTGATGCCTTTACTTATGAGACGTGCAATGTAGAAGGCTTTCTTTACCACCATGGAAACCTGCTGGTCAAAGTTCAGATTGCTGTTGACCTGTGTTCCCAGATCTTGCACCACTGTGTTTGAACTTAGAGGGTTTTCTTCAATAATTAGTTGGGAATTCCACTTTTCCAAATGGGATAATAGTGCATTTTTTTGCATTTAGTTTTAGACATTGACTTTGGCAGCAGTCATTTGTTTGTTTTAGCCCCTCCTGTAATATGTTAACATCATTGGGGACTCAATGATTGTGCCTAGTTTACAATCATCAGTGAACTTAATAGGCCAAAGGCTGTCTACTTTATCCTGAACTTCCAATAAATAGATTCCAAAGAGTAAAGGGCCCAGCACAGATCCTTGTGGTATGCCACTGATGACGGGTCTACTGGCAGAGGTGGAGTCACCAACTTTGACCATATGTGTTCTGTTGATGAACCAGGTAGCTACCCATCTAGTGATGTAAGGGTTAACAGCTAGCTGGGAGAGTTTTTCAATGGTCCCTGAGTGGGGAATTGCATCAAAGGCTTTGGATAGGTCCAGATAGGTGGTATGCACTGTCTTACCTTCATTTGGAGCTTTGTTGACTTTCTCAAAGAAGTCTACCAGATTCAATAAGCACAATCTACCCTTAATGAAGCCAAACTGGGTTGGGTCTAGAGTCTGAAGGTTGCCTATCTCCTTGTGATAACGTCAAAGATTACTCTTTCCATGGCCTTGAGCTGAGGCTGGTTAAACTTATGGGTCTATAGTTTCCAGGGTTGGTTGATGCCTTTGTGCAAGGGTATTACTGTTGCTGTTCTCCATTCTGCTGGTACAGCGCCAGTTCTCAGGCTATGGTTAAAGAGAATGGTAAGTGGGTCAGCTAGGTCCTGTTTTAGATTGATTAGTAAGCTACCTGGGATGTTATCTGGTTACATTGAGGCCGTGTTTTTGACCTTGGAGAGTGCAGATATGACTTGATCTCTAGAGATACTAGGTACAGAATTGGTGTCAGGTGTGCTTTGGGGCATGGCTGGTGGGGATAGGGGGGTGAAGTTGGTACCAAATCTGTCAGTTAGCAGGTTGGCAATTTGCACTGGTATAGTGTGAGTGGTACAATCTACTACCAATTTAGCACATAGCTGAGCACTCCTTTTAGATTTTGGACATAGTTAAAGAACGCTTTATGATTGTCCTTGGCTAGGGATGCTATTTTAACTTCATAATTAGCTTTAGAGGACTTTACAAGACTTCTGATTTGCTTATTCAATCTGTGGAGGGAATTCTTCATCTGCAGAGGCAGTTGCCTCTTGTTCTTGGACATCAGTTTCTTTCTTTTGTTACATAATCTGTTTATACTGATGTCCACCAAGGTGTCCTGTTTTTTTTAGGAGGGCCTGGTTTTAGTCTGGTCAGGTACAGCTGAGTCTTACATGCAATACATTATTAAATGCTCATTAAACTTGATTTGCAACCACATATAAGCAAAAGGTGTGTTCTGTTTCTTTTCCTACTCATCATAATTTTAAGTTGTGTTTGTTTGAAGTACCCTCCTAGAGAAAAGTTATGTATAAATTAGCATGTGGATCCTTACCTCCAGCTTTGAAAAGGAGAGAAAAATAGATAAAGCACAGCAATGAAATGCATTCACACAGTATCTTGTGGACATAATAATATAATACTTTTCCCAGCTAAAGAGCTTGGTTTTGAAACAAAAATCACAGCAATCTTTCTCACCCTGTGCCTTGCAGAAGCCTTGCATGCATTCTAGTTTATATATTCCCTGCTGTAAGACAACCATGATGCAGTCATTTATTTTCTTTCTTTAGTAAACAGGAAGAGTGATTCACATACATAAAAGCCATCTTACAAAAATCCAGGTCCACTGGACACATATAATTTTACTTTAGCAGATGTTACTCAATGCATAGGTTACCATTATATCAACTACTACTTTCTTTGCTGGCAATCTGCACTAAGTTACCTAGTTTTGGGGGGTATGGGCTAGCTTGGGAATGGGGCTACAGACTGCTGTACTTCTGTAAAACAGAGGTCTGCTTACTCCCAGGAAGAGACTGAGTGGCAATGGCTGCATTATGAGGAGTACGTAATGTAGCCCGAATCTCTGAAGCACTAAATGCAGAAGCTCTCAACATCTTTTTATGGGAGTCCCACTCAAAAGAAATGCATTACTTAGGACAATCCCTACATGCAGCAAAATACAATGTTTTATCTTTTAGGCTACATTTATCACAGCATCAGCTCTTGTTCCTACACAAGGTTAGTATGCACAAAAGGATGGAGAGATAACAGACTGTAACAACACTCCAATATGATGGACAACTCAAGGAGACGCTGTAGCAGTTTACAAGCATGAACTACCACTTGCAGTGTTGCATGTTTTCCTAGCATGTTAGAAAATGTTACAGGTGCATTTGATTTTCTGACAGTAGTCAGCACATATTAGAACATGTGAAGGCAGTGACAGCGTTGCTATCCCAGGATAACATATAACATACCTACAAACACAATTAAAAAAGCCATTATGTCACCAAAACTCATCTTCCCATCTCCAGAGTGCCTTTCTGTTGATAAGAAATCTCCCATTATTAAGAAAACATATACTTCTTTAAAGCTAATTTTACGTGGGATAATAACATTATTGTTGGAAGACAGACTACTGAGGCTATAACATTCGTCTTGTTTCATAATGCAGTTCCTGTCTCTTTAAGAAATGAAGTTCATCTCTAGCAGTGAGCCACAACTGTGCTTTGGGCTTAAGGATAAATGATACTTCTTCTTTCGGCTTTTCCCGGTTAGAGGTCACCACAGCGGATCACCTGTCCGCTCATGATTGGCAGTGGAGTTTTTACGGTGTCGAGTTGCCAGCCCGGCACCCAACCTTCCACAGAAGGCACACGCACGCACTTACACCTAGGGCCAATTTTAGAGCGTCCAATCTACCTACAGCATGTCTTTGGGATATGGGAGGAAACCAGAGCACCTGGAGGAAACCCACACGACCACAGGGAGGACATGCATACTCTGCACAGAAGGCACCCCAGCCGAGAATCGAACTGGAGACCCTCTTGCTATGAGGCGGCAACGCTAACTGCTGCACCATCGTGGCCGCCCCTTAAGGATAAATGATACTCTCAGTTTAAAAACAAAAGATTACATTAGCGAGTTAATCAGAAAATCCATCCAAACTAATAACAGGGCTAGTAAACATGGAACTGAATGTAACCCAGAATTTATAATAACATTTTTTAATGTATATACTTGCCTTCCAAATACAATTCCTCTTAAAACTTAACACACTAAAACAGCCTATTTGGAATACTGGTATCAAAACCTAACTATATTAAAAAAAAGCCATGGATACTCTGACAAAGAAATTAAACTAACAGTGCTTTTCTGCATTTCACAGATGTGGTAATAATGGCTTCACTTCCTTAAATATGCATGCTGAAATCTACTTTCAGGCAGTATAGAAATGCCTGGTTATTCTAGAAATTTCTTTACTAATGCAACTAGTATACGTCTTCATACCTAAACAACAGAATGTTACCACAAAATCACTTATTTAGGAGTTATTATTTTTCATACTTGCCCAAAACAAGAAGCTGAAGACAAACAGAAAATATTTAACCAGGGGATTAATAAACGAGAAGTCCTCCACTCGGTTCAGCTGTGCACTTGTGTCCATAGTTGTGACATGCGGTACGTAACTGGAACTTGTTAAATTAACAGTGACAGTCCTTTCACATAATGTTTTCACTGCAAGGAAGATCAGCAAAATTATCAGTAAAGCTGTTTGCAAAACATTATGTCTGACTGCTATGGCAAAAAGCAGTTAAGTTACAAGAGCCCAGCACATGTACATGATCAAATTACACAGAAATACTTGTGCGCTCAGGCATTCATCTGTGGCAGCTGAGTGAAAGAAGCTGCTTTGATGAACAGATTAATGACAGAACACTAGCCAGCTAAAAAAATGCAAGCAGGGTAAACAAAATAAAAAAGCAAACAGCAATTCATATTTGCTAATATCGGAGGTAGGGGTGACTGTACTATGCTCATAGTATTTATTTTATTGCATGAGCAGATTTCTTGGAAATTACCATATCAACTAATTTTTATACAATGTAAATGAGATGCCTACAGTTGGCAATACAATATATGCAAACTAATTAGCAGCAACAGGTAACATCATAGACTTACTATGGAATCGAGACCACTGGTATACCTCTCAACCTCTTAGCACAAGAAATCTGGACAAATCCCCAAAGAATGGGAAACAAACACCCGAAAATAGGGACACATTTTAAATATTGTTCTCTGTACACTTAGAAACTTGTTAGAATAACAGGCATTGCATAGCATGCATTTTCTGAAGGATGTGAAGTCTGAAACTCAAGTGTCTGCTATTATTTAATGATTTCACTCCTCAATGACTTTCCCCAAAAACACAAAATTTATGCGAAACATCTGGAAATTCTGCAAAAATCTGGACAGTTGAAAGGTATGACCACTGGGTTAATAATGCTCACCATAGCAGACTTAGATTAAGGTAATTTACAACAAATTGCTCATAGACAAAGTTTGGTGACATGTTTAATATAAAGCTACATGGAATGGATAAGCAAAATCTCTAAAAGAAATGGAACAGAAAAATGTAAAAATATTATAAATGTATCTCCATCTGAAGTGTATCCCAGTAAATCTTTAATCTTTTTCTAATATTGCTCTTAGCTACTAAATTATGCATTTCAAGGCTCAACATTTTGACCTCTCATAACATCCTAATCCAAACTAACGTGGAAGCACAATTAAAGTGGTAGGCCAGGATCCTTTAGAAAGGTTGTTTGGAATAGTATGCAAGTGTGTGTGTGTGTGTGTGTGTGTGTGTGTGTGTGTGTGTGTGTGTGTGTGTGTGTGTGTGTGTTGTTGTACCTTTAAAAAGCGTTTCAAGGACAGCACGTGCATATAAATAGCAAAGAACGTGCTAGCTACAGTGCCAATTTGAGAGTGCAGCCAGAGAGTGAGCATCTATGAGTGTGATAGCTAGTTTGTTTATATGTTTATCTACGTTAAAGTTATTAAGCCTCAATCCTGATGTGTTTGTACATAATAAAGCTGCTTGAACAGAACTCACAGATGTTTGCCTGTTTTATCCTGACCAGAAGAGTGACATGGAGTCAGAACTGGGATTCCAGACTGCTTTTCAGACCTACGAGGTGCAGAGTTAACAGTGAATGTAAACTAAGTGAACTGAGTACAGAAAAGGGCTAGAAACGAATCAAAGGTAATGAAGATTTGCACAAATGACTTGGTTATTAAAAAGATAAAACGGAGCAATACAAGGGTACAAAATTCATTATTAAGCAAGTGAGAGGCACAAAAAGTTTATTAATTAAATGAAATGTTTAAAATTAAGATATTTGATAAACAATTATCAGAAAAGCACATAAGGGGTTTGGAATTAGCTCAGAATTGCAAAACGAGCATGACTATAGCAAAACAGGCATGTTTATAGTAAAATGAGCACAAGAAAAGTATAATGGTCATGAAAAGAGATTAAACAAGCAAAACAAATATAATAAGGGCATAAAGGGCACATTAAGCATAAATAAAGCAAGGTGACTACATGTTTTTGGCAAATTACTGTATTTTGGCATAAACTACTATTTTGAATTGATTGAAGCTATTCTGGGCACAACTAGAGTTATTTGAAGTATCTCAGACTATGTAAAAGTACTTACAGTTTGTGCTTATTACTGTGCATGTATGCAGAAGAGTCTATTTGTGTGCAAAGTGCAACTATTTTGTAAAGTGCAGTGTAAATACAGCAATTTTGAAAAGTTTCTTTTGCTGGGTGTGGCTATTCGCAGAGTGCAGTTATTTTGAAATGTTTCTTACACTGCTGTTGTTGTATCGTTCGGCTTTTCCCGGTTAGGGGTCACCACAGCGGAACTCCGGTCCACTAATGACTGGCAGTAGATTTTTACGTACCGAGTTGCCAGCTCTGATGCACAACCTTCAACGAAGGTACGCCCATTCACGCATGTCTCCACACAGAAGACGCTTTAGCTGAGAATCGAACAGGACAAGGTCTTACTGTGAGGCGAGTTGATTTCTTACAGTACAGTGATTTCAAAATTATTTTTGTGCCAAGGAGATTTATTTTGCAAAGTTCAGTTATTCAGAAGCTTGTTGTGCTATTGGACATAGTTACAAGTACTGGCATAAATTTCTGGCATATGTATATGTGTGTGTGTCATGCATAATTGCAAAAGCCTTCACTGGCATGTGTTAATATGGCAGAGGCATTTCACAGACTGGGTCCACTTGTGTTTGTACAAAAGATACAAAATCCTACAAGTAGAAATGCTTAGTTTATTGCCACACACGATAAAACTTTTGAGAATCATCCTTCATCAATATTCTGCTTGGTATTCTGTATTAAGTATACTGATGAAGGGTGATTCCTGAAAGCTTTATTTTTTGTGGTAATAAACTAAGTGTTTCTACTTGTTGGATTTTGTATCTTTTGTACTATTTCCGTGTTTCCCTTGTGGTCAGCTACAGATAATTTGTATCTTCAGTCCACTTGTGTTTGATCAGAACATTGCAGAGAATTGGAGAATATTTGAGTAAGAGTACAATATTTTTAATACAAGCAGCTTATTCTGATAAAGATGCAAGTGCCAGGGCATTCATTTTGCTAAACCTAGCTGGGTCAGAGGGTATTGATACAGAGCGTTCATTTGTGTATGCACCAGCAGTATATGAAGGAGAAGGGGAAAACTGTCATATGGTTGTACAGGCTTAATCAAGGGAAGACCCCGAGTATTTGAAACGCAAATTCAGGGAAATGTGCAACCCCCAGACAAATGTTACATCAGAGAGGCATTTGTTTTATACAAGAGATCAAAAGCCAGGAGAAACTTTTGCAGCTTATATTACTGACCTGAGAAATGAAGCTAAAATATGCAGATTTGATGATTTAAAAGATGAGTTAATAAAGGATAGGCTTGCATGTGGTATTAATAGTGCTGCAGTTAAAAAGATTTTGCTTCGTGACAGTGATTTAATGTTGAGCAAAGCTATTGAGATTTGTCAAATCCATGAAGTTATAGAAAGGCACACAAGTATGCTTGCAAGTGATAAGAGCATGGTTTCAGAAGGCTCCAGAGTAAATATAGACAGCATGAAACACGTGGCTATCAGAAGCAGGCCTAAGCACATGACAGCTGTAACCCCTGCAGGTTTGGCAGGTAAAACCCGTAGTTTTCCAGCAAGTTCTAAGATTTGTTCAGTGAAAAGGACATGCTTAGTGCAGTACAAGGGTGAGTCTGCAAAACCCAAATCAAGCTTTATTGTTAACTGTTGCAATTGTGGTGCCAGTCATGAGTCCAAAAGAGACAAGTGCTTAGCATTGGTCAGCAATGCCACAAGTGCAAAAACATGGAACCACTTTCAATTGCAAATCAAGTAAACCTCACACAGTTATAAAGAAGGGTCACTTAAAAAGCAAGTTGATGATATAGAGAGCTGCAACCCTACTTTCTACATAGGTGGTGTATCAGTAATTGGTGAAAAGGTTGATGCAGTAAATTTGTTGGGAAAGAACAAAGTGTTTTGTACTGTCCAGATCAATGGTAAATCCACCAAGCTTAAAGTAGACACTGATTCAAAGTGTAATGTTATGTCAGCAGACACATTTGCTAAGGTAAGAACTTGTGAACAACTCAGTGTGGCCAGTTGTGCAAAACGTGTTGCTTATGGAGGTGAAGAAATTTAAACCGAAGGCTCAGTAGTGCTTCCATGTTATCTGCCTAGGAACTGCTACAGCTTACTATTCTATGTAGTCTGAAGACATGTGCAGTCATTATTGGGTCTCAGAGACAGTTAGAGAATGAATCTGCTTTCCTTTACCAATGACGTTCATCACATAAGCACATGTCTCAGTTCCAATTTTACTGAAGCTATTTTCTCAGGGTATGCTGATGTTTTCGATGACAAGTTAGACAAACTTCCAGTTGTGCATTCTATGAAGTTAGACCCAGAGATCAGTCCAGTGGTCAGACTGGCAAGAACAGTTCTGATAGTTATGCAGACTAAAGTCAAAGCTCGGTTGGATAAAATGGTGCAGCAAGATGTAATTTGTCCAATTACAGAACCTACTGAATGGGTGTTGTCCATGGTATCAGCCCACAAAAAATGCTCAGATGAAATCAGAATATACATTGACCCAAGAGAATTGAACAAAACATTAAAGAGACCACATCAACCTATGTGTACAGTTGAGGAAATTGCACCCTAATACCGAATGCCACTGTTTTTTCTGTCTTGGATGCAAAAAGTTCATTTTGCCAAGTGATGCTTGATCGTAAATCTTCACTACTGACTACTTTCAGTACCCCATTTGGAAGATAAAGATTCCTCAAGATGCCATTTGGAATAAATTCTGCAACTGAAATCTTTCAGCATGCAATGAAGCAATTTTTTTTCCTTGTGCCATAATAGTAGATGATTTATTGGTTGGAGACAATGGTGAAGCAGAGCATGACAGAAACCTTAGGAAAGTACTAGACAGAGCACATGAAGTGAACTTGAAGCACAATCCTCTAAAGTGAAAATTCAGACTACCAGAAGTTACATATGTAGGTCATTTATTTAGTAGCACTGGCTTGTGACCAGACCCGGCCAAGTAAGCAGCCATTCCAGAGATGCCAGCACCGGATAATGTTCAAGCTCTACAACATTTTCTTGGTATAGTTAACTATTTAGGCAAGTTTATTCCAGACTTTAGTGAGTTGACAGAGCCTTTGAGAGAGCTAAAGTGCAAAAATGTTACATGGCCTTGGCTGGAATAACACCAGAGAGCATTTGAAGTCCTTAAGCAGAAAATTGCCACCCCACCTACATTAAGATACTATGATGTCAATAAACCAGTCACTCTTTCCTGTGATGCTTCAAAATTTGGTCTTGGCGCAGTTATTCTTCAAGAAGGCAACCATTAGCCTATGCATTTAGAACTCTTACCCAAAATGAAATGCAATATGCTCAAATTGAGAAAGAACTTTTGGTAATAGTATTTGCATGTTCAAAGTTTCATGATTATATTTATGGTTGAGCTATTCAGATTGAAACTGATCGCCAACCTCTAGTCACTATTTTAAAGAAGCCTATGCATTAAGCTCAAGTGAGATTACAAAGAATGATGCTCAAATTGCAAAAGTACAACTTCAAAATGGTCTATACAAAAGGCAGGCTTTTTGATCTGGCTGATACCCTCTCCAGATCACCCAGAAATACAATGCAACAGCTTAATGCAGATCATTTTGATTTTGATGTCATGGAAGTGCGTAATTTTTCTGTCACAAAACTTGATGATCTGAGAGATCATACAAAGACTGATCCAGTTTTGCAAAAGCTCAACCACTACATTAATGTTGGATGTCCGTCAAAGCAATCTAGTGTACCACTTGAAGTCTAAACTTATTTTCCTTACAGAGATGAGATGTTGATGGAAGATGTCATTATTTTCAAAGGTCTTAAAATTGTTGTTCCTGTTTCCTTACAACTTGAATATATCCAGATTTTGCACTGTGGTCACCCAGGTTCTGAATCTACCATAAGAAGGGTGACAGGACTAGTATTTTGGCCTTCTCTAGCAAAATATATTGATAATGTCCTTTCTTCTTATTCAATATGCAATGCTACAGGCCCCATGAGGAGCTCAGTGTCTCTCCAACCTAACACCACTCTTAAGTATTCAACTGCGGTACCACCTTTATCATTCTTATAAGAAAAGCTCAGTCCGGGTCTGAACTGTTTGCAAACAGCTAAGGTTAACTTTGAACCTAACAACACTCTTAAGTATTCAACTGCGGTACCACCTTTATCATTCTTATAAGAAAAGCGCAGTCTGGGTCTGAACTGTCTGCAAACAGCTAAAGTTAACTTTGAACCTAACAACACTCTTAAGTATTCAACTGCGGTACCACCTTTATCATTCTTATAAGAAAAGCTCAGTCCGGGTCTGAACTGTTTGCAAACAGCTAAAGTTAACTTTGAACCTAACAACACTCTTAAGTATTCAACTGCGGTACCACCTTTATCATTCTTATAAGAAAAGCGCAGTCCTGGTCTGAACTGTCTGCAAACAGCTAAAGTTAACTTTGAACA
Source organism: Protopterus annectens (assembly GCF_019279795.1). NCBI lineage: Eukaryota > Metazoa > Chordata > Ceratodontiformes > Protopteridae > Protopterus > Protopterus annectens. Next base: position 657,324,031 of record NC_056745.1, on the reverse strand, counting down.
TAACACCACTCTTAAGTATTCAACTGCGGTACCACCTTTATCATTCTTATAAGAAAAGCACAGTCTGGGTCTGAACTGTCTGCAAACAGCTAAAGTTAACTTTGAACCTAACACCACTCTTAAGTATTCAACTGCGGTACCACCTTTATCATTCTTATAAGAAAAGCGCAGTCCGGGTCTGAACTGTCTGCAAACAGCTAAAGTTAACTTTGAACCTAACACCACTTAAGTATTCAACTGCGGTACCACCTTTATCATTCTTATAAGAAAAGCGCAGTCCGGGTGTGAACTGTCTGCAAACAGCTAAAGTTAACTTTGAACCTAACACCACTCTTAAGTATTCAACTGCGGTACCACCTTTATCATTCTTATAAGAAAAGTGCAGTCCGGGTCTGAACTGTCTGCAAACAGCTAAAGTTAACTTTGAACCTAACACCACTTAAGTATTCAACTGCGGTACCACCTTTATCATTCTTATAAGAAAAGCGCAGTCCAGGTCTGAACTGTCCGCAAACAGCTAAAGTTAACTTTGAGTATGTGTCTACCTGTTTGAGCCAATATTCATTTTCCCCTGGAGAGCACTGTGCTTTGGCTTGTAAGCAACCCCCCCACCCCACCCACACACACACACACACACTCATCTTCCACTTTCTCTCTCATTCCCTTCTGTTAGCAAATAGTATCCATAACTGATCAATACTGTGTGTTTGTTAATTTAAACTGAGATCACAGTAGCCTACTGATACAAGGTTATCCTATGTTTCCACCTGAGAAATGGTTAAGAAATGACTTACAGTTTCAGAGCAGTCCTTGGTCAATTCAGATTGTTTCTTAAACACAAACTTGTCTTTGCTTTGGTTCATTAGCAGCAGTACAAAAGAACTGCCTGCTCACACCCTTGTTCTCCCCTCCCCCTCCCTGTTTATTACCTTAAGCCAATCCCAAAGTTAATACATATTACCTGTAGCAGGCACCATTTTTTAAAACAACAACCACCCTTTGTTACCATCATATGTTCATTTATCAGTTTACTCTGTTACCTGATTGTTTCCAGCCCCCTCATAAGAGCAACTAACAGGGTCTCTACCCACTTCGCTCCCCACCCTGCCCCCTATTACCTCCCACCCCCAGTGGTCCTACCTTTATTACACTCACAAACCCATCCGATCTTTCCAATAGCCAACCACAGCGCTAACCCAACACTACCGCCTCCATTTTCCCACTACTATCACACCTCCTCAACTAACATGTACAAGCATACCTTACCTATGCTCACTGCATGCACTCTCCTTGCATATCCTATATCCTACAAAAGCTCCATCATTTCCCCACTCAACCACTACCACTGTACTACTACTTACACCACCACTCATGTCTCACCCTCACTCAGCTCCCCTCCCACCAACTCAAGGACCATCCCTATGCACTCCCCGCATATTCTACCAACTATATTACTTAAACATAAAGCATCCCTACAACTTAACATAGTAACCCTCCCACCATACCTATTACCCAGAGAGCACAATCATAAAGTTTCCCTAATAAACAAACACATTCAAAAACTGAGAAAACTAATAACCTCATGCAAATCAAAACTAGCCCTAACTGGAGACATCCACCCCAACCCTGGCCCTACCATCTCCAACACCAATCCTCATAATCAGACTAGAAACCACAACCTCTCCCATATCACAGCCAATAGAAAGCCAAGTGACTTCCTTCTACTAAGCCTAAATATTAGAAGTATATCCAACAAAGTCCATGAACTCCATGCCACCATAGACTTGTACTCCCCAGATATAGTCATCCTGACAAAAACCTGGCTAAAACCTCACATTACCAGTGAGCAAATACTCCCTATCGGTTACGGCATACTAAGAGAAGACTGGCTAAACAAGAAAGGAGGCGGTGTAGCTATAATATTTAAACAGCATCCAAACATCCAGATCTTAAAATCATCAGCTCCATAAATAGGCAATGAAGAAATAATATATACCAACTTCAAAATAAACCAAAACAAAATCATCAACATAATTGGATGCTACGTCCCACCTGGCCAAAACATCCCTCCACTAGAAAACCTCCTCAGCTGCTCTACCCACCATCTCCCCCAAGACACTATCATTTTAGGTGATTTCAATATTGACTGGCAATCGTGTTCTGGCAACAATCAAACCCATCATATAAACCTTCATGGCTTCACCCAACTAGTCCAGTCGCCAACCAGGATAAATAAAAACTCCAGCAAGCACACTACCCTGGATTGGATACTAGTCAGTAAGAGCCCCCAGTCATATGTAACAGGCTGCTTATCAGATAGCCTCAGTGATCACTCCCCAACATTCCTATAATACTGGAACTACTATGGGCTCTTCCTGGGTGATGTTTGTCTTTTTTGGAACAATACCCTGGAAAATTCATGGAATTTTTTGATTATATTTCAAATACAACTATTTTTTTAAAATTCACCTGTAAAGTAGATGAAATTGAATTGTGTTTTTTAGATGTAAATATACAGAGAATGGGGGAAGGTTTTAAATCAAAAATTTTTAGAGAAGATACGTTTTCTAATGCTTACTTGCATTATACAAGCTCTCACCCACATTTTCAAAAAAGTGCAATAGTTAAAGGTCAGTTGGTGAGAGCCAGTAGGATTATGTCAGACAATCTGGATTTTAATACTGAATGTGAATTTATTAAGAGTATGTTTGGAGCAAGGGGGTACCCGATAGATCTCCTAATGTCAGTTATTGTAGAGGTTAAGGAAGGAAGAACAGGAAGATTTGCTCCAATTTTGGGAGTATCCCTACCTACATTGGAAGTACAAAATATTGAGACAAACACTGCTATTGCCACAACTTTAGAAAAAGGTTTTCATTCTGCCATGTTTACCACTTTTGACAGGGAGAGTAATCTGGTGAGAAGTATTCTTAGTAAAGAATGGAAAAAAATTGCTAGTTTGTCTGATTTAAATCATATCTTTGAAAATCCATTTAAATGTGCATATAGGAAGGGACGTAACATCAAGAATATATTGGAAGGGACAAACTTCCTTAACCCCACTAATAACAATAACAAAAAAGGGACAAGACAATGCTGACATTGCCCATATTTCATTAACATCAAGGAAGGTGATTCTATTCTTTTGAAAAAGAGGAACAAGTATATTACTACTCAAGGTTTTGCCAACTGTAATATCACTGGAGTGATTTATATTGCTACATGTGAAATCTGTGACTCTTTTTACGTTGGCAAGACCGAGAGGAAATTGAGGCAGAGAATTTATGAGCATTTATATGAGATAAGGAAAAGAAAAGATAACAATGCTCTGTTTAAACATCAAAACAATTGTGGCAAAGCTAAATTTCATTTTTCATAAGACTTTCCAGAACAAAAGCACAACCCTCCCCATGGCTACCAGAAAACCACTAAGACAGAAATAAAAAACAGGGATAAAGCCTGGGAGCACTGGCGCAAAACCGAAACCCCGTCAACTAGACAGAAATTCCTAGAACTACGCAATAGAGTTAAAAAGCTAATAAAACAGGACAAATTCCAATACTACCAGTCTGCCCTAGACTCCTCCCAACACAGCCCCAAACAATGCTGGTCCTCCATAAACTCTATCCTCCACCCAAGTAAAGTTAGTACCCCTCCTCCTAACATCCCTCACTCCTCCAAAAATATTACTACCTCATTCAACACACACTTCACACAAACCATACTATCACAAGCTAAACAACACAACCCCCCTCCCCTCCAACCCACACCTTCAACTAGTAATCTTCCTGCTGCCTTCTCTTTTTCTCCTGTACCTAACTCCAGCAGCCAGACAGCATGTATGAGTGTGATAGCTAATTTGTTTATAAGTTTACCTAAGTTAAAGTTATTAATTCTCAATCCTGACGTGTTTGTACACAATAAAGCTGATTAAACAGAACCCATAGATGTTTATTTGATTTATCCTGACCAGATGAGTGACAGCTTCTCTCTGTGACTGCTTGGTTATTTTCTGCCTGTAAGCAGAATGAGGCATGACATGATGCAATACATATTCCTGATTCTAAGCCACAAACCAAGGCCCCACTGCCCTGGCAATATTGTCCCCTTAATGCCCTGAATGATATGGCAGCTTTCCCTCAAAGGAGAAGAGCAGTTAGTCAGTTCAGAGCACCCTCTCGCCTCACAAGTGTCCCACTGGTGACACAAATCTATCAATTTCTGAACTGTGTTAGAGATTTCATTAAGTGAGAATTAAACTCTGAGCTGAAATCTCCCAGTTAATAAAAAAATATAACTGAACAGATAAGGTAACTGTAAATAGATTGAACTTAATTATAAACATTTTTAAAGTGCAACTTCTGAATATCTGAAGGCAGAAGTTTGAGTAAACAGAATGCTGAAATGTTGCTATACTGAATGTTTTGACATTGATGATTTGGGTGTATTAGCGAGTGTTTGCAGGTTATGGTTAGGATAAGGGATAGGGAAGGTGACAGATGTATTATGCTTGCATACTGTGTGTGTTTGTACTGTATGTGAGTGCCTTATTAAGTGGGACTCATAGGTAAAAGGTGTTTTGTAAGGTAATGTAGGGTTGGGGTTAGAGTTAACACATATGAGCAAGATGGGGGGCAAAGTCCCCCTCTTTACTCAAGTGTGTGTACCCCTGCCCTTAACCACAACTTAACACATTTCCAAACAAAATATACTTTCCCTAAGAATTCCACTATGAAGTTACTGTCATTTTGTAACTTAACAGTCAGTTTTATTTTCATCAGGATTTTTTGCATTCATTTACTGCAATAATTAGTTTGCATTTATGAAAAAAGTTGTCAGTTTAGTGTCAGCCACTTTAAATGGTATTCTACCAACTCTACTAACCACCAAGAATGAGCGAATTTGGAAAAAAAGATACACACAATGAAAGGAGGCAGTAAATTGTATGTATGGACCACATGACAACTTCAAGCACACTACACTTTCATGGAAGACCTGAAGCCACATTCATATAATGTTGAATCTACAGTATAGACCTTAACATATTATCTTTCTCTGCATTGTAACATTTTTAGCTAGTTGCAATTGATAACATTAATAATATAAAATAAAATAATTAACCATTTTTGGGAATAGCTGTTTATAGCAATTCAAGCTTTAGCTGATTCTAGTTGTTTAGGCACTGAAAACTTCATAAAATAATTTATTTACCTAAGTGTTTGAAGGTACTGACCTGCTTCAGCTGATTTTTTCTTGGGGCACTGGCTGGGGACTTAGTACTTCTGCCCTATCTCCTTGCCCACTCTCACATCATTTCCTTTATTGTTAACAAACCGCTCCCACAGTCCTCACAACCAACAGTTGCCAACTTTCTGCACATCTCTCCATAAACAAAAACAACTATACCCCACAAATACAAAATCTTATTCCTAATATAGCTCCCTCTTCTCTACATTTTAACATCATTAACATAGGAGGGGAAAAAGAAGTTTAAAGACACATATTCTGATTGGTTCTATTAATAGTATCTACCTTTATTTATTCTCAATCAAACATTTCTTTGAAACCTGAAACAACAGAACAAAGTCACCACTTCTGGTCAAACTGGAAGAACAACAATGAAAAACCAGGATCCAAGTAGAAAAAGATGCAGCACTCACAAGGCCGCAAAATGAAAAGGATGTGCCTGTCCTGTCATGTGCCAGGATACATCAGGATACTAGGGTGTTCAAGTCCCTTTTCCTAGTTACACATGTATGGGATTGTGGCTTTCAGGGGAATAAATGATGTGAGACATAATCCATAGATGTATTCTGCACTAAGAATGATACCACCAAATAAAAAGGTAATGAGTTTAGCCACTGACTTAGCTGTTGGTATAATACTAACAGTGTTCGATATGGATCTTTCTGAAAGGACTTAGACAACAGTCCTTCTTGCTTTTCTTACTTATGCAAGAAACAGCCTGCAGTTTTCTATTCTGGGCTTTTTTTCTAATCACCAAGACTTGCTCTACCTGATAGTGCTTTTTCCAGTGTGACAATACTGTTAAAAAAGGCAGTAAAAGTTATAACTTCCGGTAAAATGTGGCTACTGGCTAGTAATTACATAACCACAATGTCAGGAAGGATGTAATTTTTTTTATTTATTATGTGTTTACTGGGAAAGTCTGACTTGGAACTAAAGCAATTTTCAGCGGAGGCCCTGGGAGAAATGCTCCAGACCCATGTCTTTGTAACATGGGAGAAAACTGGTGCACCCGGAGGAAACCCACATGAATGCAGGGAGGACATGCAGACTCCACACAAAAGGCACCCCAGCCAAGAATCAAACTAGAGAACCTCTTGCTGTGAGGTGACAATGCTACTGCTGCACCACTACGCCATTCAAAAATTGGAAATATTAACTGAAAATCAACCAGAAAAGAAGCACAGCTCTGGCAAGGAAGAAGCTGATATCTGTTCAGCAAAAAGCAGTTCAAGTTGCAGTTTAGTACTGGAGATAGCTTCCAGTAAATCAGAGGAAAAAATAAAACAAATATACTCAGAGGGGTTTAAAATAAGTGGGATATTGGAGAAATATATAAAGTCAAACTAACAAAATGCTATAAAACAGAAGAAGGTTCATGTAACCCATTCAGGCAAACTGATAAACAACAGAAACCAGAGATTAAAATGAAAGAAATACTTGTTAAACATGAGGCTTCTCAAGAAGAACTTTGACAAAAAATACTAAATTTATAAGACAGAGCATGCAGAGAAAGTCTAAGATTTTTTCTATACCAGAGAAACTGAAATGAGTAGAATTTGTTAACTTATGAATGTACAGGTAAGCTGGTGTTCTTAACAGCAACTTATGTTAAGGGCACATTGTGTGTATGCCTCAAATATGACTATCAGAAAGGCAAGATCTGGGTGCGGAGCCTAGATGGCCAACTAAGAGTGGTGAATTTTGAGAGCTCCATAAACTAGTATAATAATATAGGAAAATTTTATTATTTTCAAGTTTAAAACATCAGAAATCTATAGATAAACTACTAAACTACATAAATATCAATTTTGGTGGAGATATACAAACATTTTCCTGTCAAGTAACTTGGAGATATATTGAGTCACTGAATATGAACAACTCAAGGAATTCCCATCCAAATACTGCTTTGAAAAAAGAACTGCAGTTGATGACATCTACCTTACAGGAACTATCTTTGAAGATGGATGGCTTTAAAAATGATTTAGAAAACCTCAAATTAAATTCTCAAAAACAGGCTGATACTCTTAAGGAACTATTACAGCAACATCTTACAAAACTAACAAATATAGAGACTTCTCTAAATGACATTGAAGGGAGACTCAAAGAGGAAGAATTCCAAAAAGAATTTCTGCTTAAACAGAATACATGGCTGCTTAACAAAATAGATGACTTATAAAACAGGGAAAGGAGAAACAACATAAGGATCTTTGGTCTTTCTGAAAACACTGAAGGAGAAGACATTATTTCATTCTTAACAACCTGGATTCCTGAATTTTTAGACTTAAAAGGGACTTTCATTTGGGATTGAAAGGGTGCATAGAGCACTGAGGAAACTTGCTTCTAACTCAACAAATACTCCACCTAAATCCACAGTTATAAAATTTCTTTCATTTCTGGACAAGGAACTAATATTAAAATCTACTTGGAGAAAATCACCCGTAAAATACAATCAAAGCCTGATAAGGTTTTACAATGATTATTCTTCCAGAATACTAGAACAAAGGAAAAAGACTGGCCAATAATAAAACTGTTGAAACAAAACAACATTAAAGCACACCTGGCTTTTCCAGCCAACATAAAAAATACTTTTTGCCAATGAGATGAGAACATTTAATGACTTAGAAGAAGCTACTATAGTCATCAAAAACAAGAACATAGTGTCTATCCCAGAAGAAATGGAATGGATGGCCCCTACTCTTGAATAAAAGAAATAAGACTGATGCTAGAAAGAAGAAAGAAAAAACTGATTCCAAGATAGCTGTTCCCAAAAATAACTCTTACAACTACATCTCTCAAAGTTATCAGCTGATATGGTACATCACTTGTCATCTGTTTTTATTTAAAAAAGGAGGGTTTCTTAAACAACTGAGAAACAGTAATGATTTATTCAGAATGTTCAGAGTCCAATACTTCTTCCCAAAGGTAGGTCAAGATGGGTTACTATTTACATTATATATAAGCCAAACAAAGCAACATATAATACAAACACAGACGTTTCTATTCCCCTATTTGACCTCAGTGAATTTATATCTTGTTCATTTTTCATTGTTTTTACTTACAATAATTTAAGTAATTAATTAACTAATTCAGCAAGGTGCCATTCATCAGAGTACAGACTCAAATGTAACAAATTCACATCATATATAATAGCAGTAACAGTAGAGTGTTTTGAAAAAAAATGCTGTCATGGAGACCAATGCTTTCTTCAGTTAAAGTATGATTTAGATATTTCATGTATATCCTGGTTAAATAATAGTAGCAAGTCTTAGTACAAATGTCATCATTATTCTGTCTAAATATAGTTAATATCAATTATGACAGGTATCACAGCTATGAGTGCTGTTTGATCAATCCTGATATGGTGCGCGTGGATGCAGCCATGTCTGGCAGCTAGTACAAATGTCATTATTATTCTGTCTAAACATAGTTAATATCAATTATGGCAGGTATCATAGCTTCGAGTGCTGTTTAATCAATCCTGATATGGTGTGCGTGGATGCAGCCGTATCTGGCAGCTAGTACAAATGTCATTATTATTCTGTCTAAACATAGTTAATATCAATCATGGCAGGTATCATAGCTTCGAGTGCTGTTTGATTAAGCCTGACATGGTGTGTGTGGATGCAACTGTGTCTGGGGGTCTATATCACGTAGTCAAAGTATGACAACGTCGAGCATTATATGGTCGAGACCATATGTTCGAAGTTGTCATACTTCGAATTCAAAAAAAAATAAATAAAAAACAAGAACAACTTCCTGACAGTTATAAAATTCCTTTACCGCATTGTAGTGCGGTCTCGGAGTTGGTATATTTAAAGAGCGGGGGGTGTAGGGGACTTGCCTCCCTGCTTACAACCCTTTATTTTATTTTCTCTTGTGTTTTTTTTTTTTATGTGTTTGAAATTCTTTAAGTTCAAACATATGGTGTTCGGACCTACAGAATTTTGACTACGTGATATAGACCCGTGTCTGGCAGTTGTTGTATGTTGCTGTTTTCATCTCCGGGAAGCTGAGAGTTGTGGCTTTTGATCGAGGTTTACTGATGCTTGTGTATTAGGAAGAAACATTTGATGTTTTAGTCTGGATCCAGGGAAGGGGGTGGGTAAAACTGTGATTTGGGATATTTTGGCAGAGAATAGTTTGTTTATACATCTGCTGAGTAAGAGGTTGGAAGGGTGGAAGAATGTGTTATCTCTTGTTGTGGCAGCTTGTTGGGAGGTTTCTTTTTTTTTTTTTTTTTTTTTTTGATCTGTTTGCTCTCCGTTCTTTTCCTGGATGCTGCCTTGCTGAAAGGAAGGGAATTAGGCTTGAGGTTGCAGTGGAGTGAAGCTTTACTTCAGGTGCATCGTGAGCCTCTGGTATGCAGTATACAGACACACTAACAGAAACAGATGCTCCCGGGTTGCTATAGTAATGGAGACAGAGTGATGATCATGCTTAACGGCTCTGAGGAGCCTCCGAGATGATTTTCGGCAATGTTTTTGGTTTACACACACACACACACACATATATATATATATATATATATATATATATATATATATATATATATATATATAAAATAAAAGAGCTGTTTTAAACCACATGTACACATATTGATGGCCTCCCAACACTTCATTTAGTTCATTAAGTTGATTCTTGATTGAAAAAAAAATAATAATAAGCACAATTTTATATTTAAAATGTATTTTGGTCCAAACACATTACAGACTTACATAAGAGTGGAAGTCTGAGTTACTGTGAAAGACTAAGAGCACTTGGTCTTGTGCAGAACCCTTTGCAGTGGTCTGGTAGGTGAGATTGCTCGGACATGTTGGGCACATGGGGATAGCTGAGTCTAGGGGTGTTTGGGGTTGCCGGGAAGTGCTAGAGAGTCATCAGATTTCCTTTGTGGAAATATCTGTGGGAATGAAAGGTGTGTTGAGTGGTTCACTGGCAGAGTGGCCACTGCATGGAACAGGCTGGTAAAATGGAACAGGACAAATATTGGTTTGGATATTTTAAGAACAGCCTGAAAACACACCACGTGAACTAGTGAATGGTATTCTGGCAAAACTGGATGGGTATTGTTGCCCAGACTTGAAGTACTGATATGTGTGTATGTAAGGATGGAAATATACTTATAACAAATAAGAAACTAGAAGGGTCTCATAATTTAAAGTCTATGGACTGTATAAACATGCTTGGAAGGAGCTAATAATAAGAATAAGCATTACAGCTTGTGGTCTCTCAAATAACTAAGCAACAGCCAACCCCCCTCCCCCCCCACACACACACATATACAACAGTTATGTAATGTATGATTTTAGTAAATCTAGACATAAAATATATAATAGTCATATAAGATGAAGCAGTCTGCTGAATTTAGATATTAAAGACAGGATTTAATAACACGGGCTTGTGTATAATAACATTACTGTCTTAACTTGCCATAAATGACATACACTATATTGAACATCAAGGGGAAGCATGACGATTTTCTTATATAAGTAAATATGCATAACATGTCATGTAATTCCTTTAACTTGAATTGTAGTTTTTGTAACCCATCTTGACCATATATAATACTTAAGCGGTTACCAAGTGTCAAAAGATTTTAATACTCTTAACATATACTGGAAGAATCACGCAGATAAAAATAAGCAAAAAGGTTTATTTTACATGCATGGAGACATGCTACAAAGTACATGGTATGTCAGCAGTCTAATTTCTGTACATTTCACATGGGTTTTTATACCCTTCTCAGCACGTACACAGTAACTGGTTACCAGACAAGGAATTTCAGTCAAGGCTATAAATTCACATACTGGAGCCTTAGATGGTCAGAGGTCAGTCACAAGATAAGCTTGTGCCTGGACCAAGGTAACATCTGTGCATTCCTCTTTGGTCAGCAAATTCTTTACAAGAAAAACAGCTTATTTTAACTTGCTTCTTTGCTTGCAATGCAATTTCACATTTTAACCCTTACTATACATGATACAAAGATGTTGAACACAAAGATTCTTACTACATTTCCCCCCTTACAACACTTTGTATCATAAGTAATACATTTTATTCATACAGTTTTTCGCATGACTCGTGTTCTGTATATTCAGAATAATAAGCTTTAGTTGCATTGGCAGACAATACACTTGATATTATCATTCGGATGCAAGGTATGCAACAACAACCCAACAGTAGGAATATAATGGCACCAACACATATAGCAATTAAGACATTCATAAGTACTGTTCCCCAATTTCCAAACCAATTTTGGAAAAAGTCAGTTAATGGATTTTGTCCTGGTTTTGTAAGTTCAGAAACTTGTTGTAGGATCTCCAGATGGCTGTTAATGTCATATTCGTTGTCTGGAATGAACGGACAACACTCGCAAGTACCTCCTTTCGCCACTAGGGTGAAGTCGAGCGCCATACGATTCTGCAATACTACAGTCCTCATTGCAGTTAACTCATCCGTCACCAATTCTAGCACAGAAAAAGTTGCATTGCTCAGGGTTTTTAACAGTTTTGACAGTTTTCTGAGCTCCCAAATGGATTTTACTGTCCCATACGCTGGAAAAATACCAGCCCAGGAAATAACATCATCGCCCAAGTCCATGTGTGATAGCCCCTTGCTGCTACTATGGGCCAAATCGTATTGATAGATCCAGGATGCATCAACGTTACCTACGGGATTAACAGGTTTATTAACAGCATGTACATTTCGTATTTTACCTTGGGGAAGAGAAAATGTATGTCTTATAGCTGGTGCTAAATAACCCAAAAAGCTACTGCCTGACCAATTCCTTGGTAACCATTTGTATGCTTTTCTACCACAGATAAAATAACAATAATTTACTTTAAGTGTAATATTGACTGGAACAGAGTGATTTCCTTTGTCTTGCAGCCCTTTAAACAAAAGATCATACACAGATAACATTTTTTCAAAGAAACTTGTGCCATTAATAAGCCCTGTACTATTAACAAGCACTCTTATAGGCTTGAAACTCGTTGCACAGTGCCCATCTACTGTACAGTTATGAATTATTGTTACATTACACTGACTCCATCCAACCTTAATCTTGCCAAATCTTTGAAAACATACAGTTCCATTTTGGCGACCCATGAGGGGTAATGCTATTTTATCCTTTAAGGCTACGTTTGAAGTTTCAAATAGTAAATTAGTCCATGTATCATTTGTCCCCAAAGGGACTGTACCTAACATTAGACCACCATGTACAGTAGGGATAGCCGTGCATATCCAACATTTTGAAACATTAAAAGATAGAGCATATGCATCATCTCTCTTTACTTGGCTAGTCTTGTTTGAAAATAAAAACGACCAAAACAGAAAAGTAACAATCACACTTATTAACAACAAAATTATTTTGGAATGCCTTTGTGGGAAGGGCTGCTCCCTCCCGGTATTTCTCTGCATTGCTACAATAGTCAGATATTCATACAAAACAAGATTACTACTAATCAGTGTTCCTCAGGGGGAACTCAAGTTTTGTCCAGTTCAAACTGTTTTACCAGTTTACAATGTGTCAGATGGATCCATGATGTTCGTTCTTTGATTCGGATTGCTGTAGGTGTTGCGATCAAAACCTGGTATGGACCTTCCCACTTAGGCGAGGCCCAGGTATTCCTCTTGACAATTTTAATCCAAACCCAGTTCCCGGGTTTCACTTCCAGGATCCTGTTGTTCTTCTGATCTGAAAAGCAATCATTCGTTAAAGAGGTGTTAGTTCTGGTCAGCAATTTCCTCATGTAATCTGCTATCTCTTCACCCCCCCTCACATTCCACAGGCAAAAGATTTTGCCACTGCGGGATGTATTAAGGTCTCCCGTATAATAGTTCAAATGGTGTGACCCCTTTTGAGGTGGGAGTGGTACGCATGGACAGGAGTGCCAGAGGTAAGCAGTTTATCCAAGACTGATGTGTCCCGGCCATGAGTTTACGTAACTTGGCTTTGAGAATGCCATTATGGCGTTCAACCAACCCTGCTGACTGTGGGTGGTAGGCACAATGATGTTTGAACTCGATCTGGAAAATGGAGGCCAGCTTTTGAATAACTTGGTTTATGAAATGTGTGCCATTATCAGAATAGATGCGTGTAGGTAGCCCAAAATGAGGGATAATGTTATTTGTAAGGGCCTTGGCTACTGACAGTGCATCTGGGTGTGCTACCGGAAAAGCTTCAACTCATTTTGTAAAAGCGTCAATAATGACTAACACAAATCGCTTCTGTTGAACAGGAGTTAGTTTACTAAAATTCATGCAGATTGTGTGAAATGGATACGGAGGCAGTGGAAAAGCTGCTGGGGTGATCCGCACCCCACCACCATGGTATCGTGCACAAAGCAGGCACAATAAACAAAATCATTTAGCGTATGCTATAAAGCCCTTAGTCCAGAAAATTTGCTGGATCATTTGAACCATAGCAGCAGGGCCCAGATGAGATGGGCCATGCGTCACTAATGAGGCATACCTAAAAAGGTTTGTTGGTAAGACATACTTATTATTTGGACCTACAAAAACTCCCTGCTTTTGAATAGCCCCATATTTAACCCATCGCTGTTTTTCCTGAACTGTACTAAGTTCCTGCATTACTGTAAAGTTTGTAGATCAAATTTATCTGTAGGGTGAAGTTCCTTCTGTGTGGTCTCGAGCACAAAGGTAGAGGTTAAGGCTACACTTTTTGCAGCTTTGTTAATCAGTGCATTTCCAAGTAGTACTGGATCCTTGGCATTTGTGTGCACTGCACACTTGCAGATGGCCAGTCCCCGTGGCAGTTGGACAGCTTGTAAGAGGCTAAGGATTAAATCCTTGTGGGTTATTTTCTTTCCTGAGGCCGTAACCATTTCCCTATTTTTCCATTGCTGTGCAAAGACATGGACCGTGGAAAAATCATACTGACTATCTGTGTAGATAGTAACTGCCTTATCTTTGGAAATGGTGCATGCTCTGGACAAAGCAATCAATTCGGCCGCTTGTGCGGACAGGTTCCTGGGGAGGGGTCTTGCCTCTAGTACCATAGTCTCAGTTGTGACTGCATAACCCACTTGTGTAATGCCTGCCTCATTTTTACATGCTGACCCATCTACAAACAGGGTCCAATCTGAATTTGCCAAAGGTTGGTCCTTAAGGTCTGGTCTTGGTAAGACATTAGAGTGTATCAAATCTAAACACACGTGAGGGGCACCATCGTCAGCTGTAGGTAACAGCGTGGCTGGATTAAGAGTGGTGCATCGCTCAATGGTCATGTGTGGTTGTGATAGTAACATTGTCATGCAGGATAAGTGTCTGCTAGGAGAGAGAAAGGTAACTTTATCATGTAGTAGTATTACTGTGACAGAGTGCGGTACTCGTAAGGTAAGGTCATGAAACAAAACTAAGGTCGCAGACGCTTGCACAGCCTGTGCGGCTGTGACTGCTGCTTGTACACAGTGTGGCAAAGATCGTGCCACTGTGTCCAATTTACTAGAATAAAAAGCTAACGGTCTCAACTTATCCCCATAAGTTTGCAACAGAACCGATGTCATAAAGCCCTGTTTACAATCTACTGTCTGAACAAAGGGTTTTGTATAGTCAGGGAAGCTAAGTGTTGCAGATCCTGCTATCAACTGCTTTACCCTAGTAAATGCCTGTATTGCCTTATCCGTCCATTGCAGTGCGTCATGTGCTTCCATGGGAAGTGCGAAAATAAGTTCCAAAAGTGGACTTACTTCCTCTGCATAGTTGGGAATCCAACTACGACAAAAATTTGTTATTCCTAAAAATGACATCATTTCTTTTTTTGTGCTGGGCATTGGTGCCTGTAAAATGGCTTTTTTTTTTTTTTTACAGTTATCTAGTTGTCTACCAGCAATTGAAATGGTATAGCCTAGATACCGTACTCCAGTTCTACAAAATTATAATTTAGATTTATTTACCTTATGTCCCTCTTTCGCCAAAAAATGCAATAACCGAATAGTTCGAACTCACAGACAGCCTCTGTGGGTGCAGCCAGTAAGATGTCGTCCACGTACAATCATAGATGACAGCCATGCTCTGGTTGAAACTGTGCCAGGTTTGTCGACATTTCTTGCAAAAAGATTGTAGGGCTTTCACAATATCCCTGTGGCAGTCGTGTGTATGTGTACCGCTTGCTCATAAACGTAAAGGCGAACCAAAACCTACTATCTTCCTGTAGGGGAATAGAAAAGAATGCGTTACTAATGTCAATAACAGAAAAATACTTATCCGTGGGAAGGATATCATTTAACAAAACAGATGGATCTGGGACCACAGGAGCCCTTGGCACTACAGCAGCATTTACAGCCTGCAGATCCTGTACCATTCTCCATGTCCTATCCGGTTTCCTTACTGGGAACAAGGGTGTGTTACACGGTGAATCTGTACATGGAATTAAAACCCCAGCTCTCAGTAGAACCGTGATCACTGGAAAAATGCCTTCTTCTGCCTTTTTACTTAATGGATACTGACGCTTATGAGGTCTAAAATCAGATTTTGGAGTTATTTTAACCTGTCCTGCTGTTTTCATTAGCCCAATGTCGTGCTGTCCTAGGGACCATAAGGATTTTGGTACTGACTGTAGTTTCAATTCTTCTTGTGGGGTCAGAAAGCATAGTCAGGATGGCATGCCTCCTGTCGGTGTTAACCGATCTTCTCGAAGATGTACCGTTGGTCTGACCTGGGTCACCCAATTTAACTTCTGTACCTGAACCCCCTTACCTGCCAGCTATTCCGGTGTCATCTTTGACCAATCGGTAACCTTTTTCCCAACTATATACCATGCCATTTGTTCTTCCCTAGTCACAGATACATGTGGGATTGAGGTATTTTGAAAAAGCAGTTGCATGTCCCTTGTGAGGCTACAAGTAACTGTGGAGTTCCCTGTTTTGTCCCAATAAAGATTTTGTAATAGGATCCTGGTCACCTTGTGTTTAAAAAAATTGTTCCTCATACTTGGGATCAGGTCCCACATTTTTCCTGTAATACATTGTACAGTGTAGTTGTTTGGCAGCCCCTGGTAACTGAATAGCCGTACTATATTTGCTCAAAGCTAGGTTAGTTAACTCATTGGCCACGCTTTGTGATCCTGTTTCAATAAGATCATTACTATACCAGTAATGTAAATCCCCTTGCCCTACCTGCAACATTTCATCCTGGATTTTCATACGTTTAGCCAAGATTCCTGATGAAGTTGGTACTGCTGCTATTCTAAAAACATGCATCAAATCCCTTCCTTATAAGTTAACAGGGCAAATCCGAGAGACAATCACCCGAAATCTAATGGTTTGATTAGTTTCAGGGTCTGTAAACCATAAAGGATTAGACAAAGGTTCCTTATAAATGCGGCCGTCGGCCGCTTTGACTAATACATAGTCATCAGTAGTCACATTGGACGGCACTGCAGTGTGTTTCAATAAGGTCCAAGAAACCCCTGAGTCACATAGAAATTCTACGCCCCCCCCCTTCAACCTGTAATATGATTACCGGTTGCACTTCTTGTTAGATTTTATGAATATTAGTCTGAAATTAATTATGTTGTAAATATGCTGAAAGAAAAGGCTTGCTTAAATGCAGAAACAGAGTTTAGTAATATGTGATCAGCAGTCATACTAAATGACCATGGCTTGGAAAAGGAATCTGCTGAATGGACATTTTTCCTTACAGACTTAAAAACAGGATGTATGCAAGAGCAAAAATACAAAATCTGCTTTTAAAGAATGGACATTTTTCCCTTACAGACTTAAAAACAGGATGTATGCAAGAGCAAAAATGCAAAATCTGCTTTTAAAGAACACTGACATGCTTTTCTGCATATAAAAATGGACACAATATGTTTCCTAAAATAACAGGATGGACACAATATGTTTCCTAAAACAACAGGATATGTTTATGACACTGTGACAATGTGTTTTCTCAAAAATATGTTTTTCTGCATGAAAAACAGGATATGGCACAAGAACAGATGTTTTTATACAAAGATCCAAATAAAATACAGGATGTTCACACTGTCAGAAAAGCTGATCTCCGACAGTGTGTTTTCTCAAAAATATGTTTTTCTGCATAAAAAACAGGATATGCTTATCAGCATTGGCACAAGAACATATGTTCCTATACACAGATCCAAATAGAATACAGAACAATGTGTTTCCTCAAAAATATGTTTTTCTACATGGACATCAGGACACTGTTACAGGATATTCACACTGTCAGAAAAGCTGGTCTCTTACAAGACATTGTTAAACAAGGAAGCTTAGTATTGTTTCTACAGGATAAGCAATTCTCCAAAATAGAGGACTAAAACTGTATATAAAGAGCTGTATAAATCCAGTTATGTTAGAGGTATGGTAGGGACTCATGTGTCCTAAGGTAAATGTTATATCTCTCACATCATCTGTACTATATGAGAAGTAAAGTTGGAACAGTACTTTTAAGCTGCAACATTTGTCCAGTTTGATTTATTATAAAAGTTATTGGTTACTGCTCTTAAAGACAAGTGTTGCAAAGTATATTCTCTCATCAGTGTATATTCTGCAAGTTTCTGTATGCAACAGACTGTGAATGCAAATATAACCAGACTTTGAATTTTAGCAGAATCCAGCCAGCAAGACTGAGTGTCTTAAGAACACTTCAAATCAATCCCACAGCAAGTAAGCTCCAGCAAGCAGCAGCAAGCAATAAGATCAATGTAATTTTTTCAATGGCAAGCTAGCCTGCATTTGAACCTACAATCTGCATTCCAACACAGGAGGAGTGATGGTAAGCCCTGCAGAGGGTCACTTCAGTCAAATTGCAGTAACTAACATTTGTACATATGTGTCAATCCTAAACAGAAGTATTCCAGTTTATGCAGCTTGCAGTAGTAAAGTTTTTTAGACGTCTACAATCGAGTGAGACTAGTTCAAGAAATTTGCAGTGCCATAAATTCTTCAAGAAAAGGTGAATGTCCACTAGCACAGTAGTCCGCTGCCTGTTGTGCTTCACCAGCTTCTCAAGTGACTCTGAAAAATTTCTAGCCATCAGCAACAGCAGCCTGATCACCTGTTTTCTTGCTAACTGGTAAGACTTTTTTCTGTGTCACATATTTAGTGTGGATGATGTTAAACAGAGTTTGTATATTCTTAAGACAGTTTGCATATTAGACAGTATAAATATTATTTATAATTCGTGCAGGAGTAAACCAAACTTTAGTAAATTGCTATGTTGGTATACATAGCACATTAGTAAATGTAAAACCTTATTAGGGCAGGTTAATAGTAAGGCATTATGCAAATGTATTACAATATTTGACTGGTATCTCAAAAAAAAAACATGTGGAATATGACAAATGTTTATTGTGTGCTTCAACAAAAACTGCATTTTGTGTATTATGCCATAAAATAATATTGCATCATATTGCTAAAAAAATAGACTGTAAAAACAGATCTGAAAAATTAACTAGGGGTAAAGTGTTTCCATTACATTCTGATGTTAAACAGTTATGTCCTGTCACCACATGTGAGTCAAATCAGTTACTGATAGAACCCCTAGTACATTTTGTTACAAAGGAATGTAGTAAACTTCTAAAAGACAGACACAATGAGTTCAGGAAGCTTAGACAAGTTATACATACATCTTTTCAAAAGTGCATAGGAGTTTCAAATTCAGCAAAACAGCTTACTAAAGAATGTCAGAAAGACCATGCAACATCACAGGAAATTCAACAGAAGTTGCAGGATAAAGGAAATAAATTAGCTGAACTGACAAAGACTGGGAACTTCCTGCATACACAGTTAATCTATGCAAAAGAAATATATTTTATAATATGTTTATGTTTTGAAAATGGTTAAACATACATGGTAGGATGGTAGGATCTGATGTCTGGACAAATAATTCTTAAATGTTTTACTTTCATTCAGTTAAAGCAAGACATCTATCAGTACTACAGTAAAGTAAAGCATATGAATGCCATTCATTAGCATAGTCAAAAGGTAAACAAAACTGTTCTAGTGTATAAAATTAAATAAAAATAGATGAGTAAAAATTTAAAGTCACAAGACATGACATGCTTGTATAAAGATATACATATACAAGACAGACATACATGTGTGTTCTTTTCATCTAGAGTACATTTGTTTACAATGCACAAAAGCAAAAGGCAGACAACAGCAAATATAAATAAACATATGCTATAATTGCATAGTAACACCAAACAGTTAAAGTTCTGAATTTTAAAAATAAATAAAATCACAGATGGTATTATTCAAACAGTTTTTGTAAAATTAATGGCAGGACAGTTAAATAGTTAAATAAATAAAAAAAAAAAATACTGAAATCCATGTAAGGTAATTGTAAAATGATGTCTATTTATGTTGTATAAATGCATAGTTATGCAAATCACAATCACATTGAAGGAAAAATGCCAAAAGAATTAATTATAGTTTATAGAGTATAAAATGTGAGCTCAGACCTTCCTAGACTGAATAAATAGTTACAGGAAATGCTGGAAAGGCAAAATAAACAACAAGACTGATTGCCAGGCAAGTAGCTTGAGTTTTTCTAAAGCATCATTGTTATTAAAAAACATAATTGTTAAAATGTTTACTGGCAACACTATTTGGTAATTGTAATAAAATGCCACAATTGTGCATAGATGTCACTGATAATCTGTTTGCAAGTAAATGTTAAGTACAGCCAGCAAATGGGCTACAGTATACATGCAGTTCAAAACAATTGTGCAGGAGGGTGTAAATACCTACTAGAGGTAATATGCAGTGAAAGCTTTATTTAGTAACCTAATAAAATAAATGTATAACCAAAGTGTTGGGCTGACATACATTCTATTCTCACAGCATAGGGCAGGTAAACAGTGCTGAAGTACTACAGGGGGAGGGGTACTTTCTCAGTTTTACACTGACTGTATAAGGGGGAGGGGCACTTTCTCAGTTTTACACTGACTGTATAAGCAGTACTGCACAAGGGTCTGAAATAAAGCTACAGAAAAAATAAACAACAAGGGTCTGAAATAAAACTACAGAAAAAATAAACAACAAGTGTCTAAAATAAAGCTACAGGAAAAAATATCTCATTCCTTCTTGACAATACTCTTTTAGGGAGAGGAAAAAACAGGTATTAGTGTATTAGAAATACTGGTAAACTGGATTAAACCTGACAGGGTGAGATATTTTACAAGTTGTTAATAGCTACCATAATGGTTATTATTGTATTGTTTAGAATTAAATTGTATTTGCAACCTGTTAAATTGTAAAGCTATACAAGAGATGGTTTAAAAAAACAAGAGATGATTTAAAATTGCTTTATTAAAGCTATACAAGAGAGAATAAAGATATGCAAAATGCATAAATGTTTCTAATAGCAAGAATGGTCACTATTTCAATATGTTTTTGACAAAACAATGTTGGTATAAAAAAGCATGAATATTTTTAACTGCTGAGTATGTAGTTTAAAATAACAGGACATATGCATTTGGTGCCAGTTCCACTAGATATTTCTAAAGAGACATAAACATTTTCCAAGATTTTGCTCAATATTAATGTTATTAAATTTGTAAGATTAGACTAAATGTACTTTACAGTTTTTGTATGTACAAATGTAGAAAATTTCAGTACAAATGATAGTCTTTGTATGTACAAATGCAGAAAAATTCAGTACAAATGAAATTAATGTCTAGTAATGAATATGTGTGAAAAAAACATATTTAAAAAAAACAATGGGTCCAGGGTACCTACTAGATTAAAATGCATAAATAGCAAACAGTCTGTGTAAATACATACTGTACAGGATACATCGTAATAAGTTCAAAAGTAATTTGTCAAGTTGTAATATCACTGGTTTTACCCCAGTAAAATAATTGCTTTCAAATATTTATTATCTAAGCCCAGTTCAGTATTTTACCAAGATGTTAATGAGCAGTTCGAAGACATGATCACAATGTTATGGTTAAAATTACATTAAAACTGTATATTTTCAGAAGTGTATAAATGCTTGCAGAAGCACATGGTTCTAATCTCTTATAGTTAATTCAACAGTTGCAAAGAGTTAATGAAACAGTTCTAAGTCATAAATGAAATTCTATGATTGCAAAAGAATAAATTGATGAAGTTAAACTAAAGCAGACACAGCTCATAACTGATAAAATATTTTCACAGAATGGTCTGCAAAAGAAATAGTTGTTAAATACATTCACTTTTGGTAGTAATACTTTAATATCATTGTTATTAACTATGTAAAATTGCATTTTGATTTGTTGTATCAAACTAAAGGTTTGTTTCTTGTGTTTTCTATATAAAATGTTTTGAGTATGTTTAAAAACAGAGGGAATTGTTAGATTTTATGAATATTAGTCTGAAATTAATTATGTTGTAAATATGCTAAAAGAAAAGGCTTGCTTAAATGCAGAAACAGAGTTTAGTAATATGTGATCAGCAGTCATACTAAATGACCATGGCTTGGAAAAGGAATCTGCTGAATGGACATTTTTCCTTACAGACTTAAAAACAGGATGTATGCAAGAGCAAAAATACAAAATCTGCTTTTAAAGAATGGACATTTTTCCCTTACAGACTTACAAACAGGATGTATGCAAGAGCAAAAATGCAAAATCTGCTTTTAAAGAACACTGACATGCTTTTCTGCATGTAAAAAATGGACACAATATGTTTCCTAAAATAACAGGATGGACACAATATGTTTCCTAAAACAACAGGATATGTTTATGACACTGTGACAATGTGTTTTCTCAAAAATATGTTTTTCTGCATGAAAAACAGGATATGGCACAAGAACAGATGTTTTTATACAAATATCCAAATAAAATACAGGATGTTCACACTGTCAGAAAAGCTGATCTCTGACAATGTGTTTTCTCAAAAATATGTTTTTCTGCATAAAAAACAGGATATGCTTATCAGCATTGGCACAAGAACATAGGTTCCTATACACAGATCCAAATAGAATACAGAACAATGTGTTTCCTCAAAAATATGTTTTTCTACATGGACATCAGGACACTGTTACAGGATATTCACACTGTCAGAAAAGCTGGTCTCTTACAAGACATTGTTAAACAAGGAAGCTTAGTATTGTTTCTACAGGATAAGCAATTCTCCAAAATAGAGGACTAAAACTGTATATAAAGAGCTGTATAAATCCAGTTATGTTAGAGGTATGGTAGGGACTCATGTGTCCTAAGGTAAATGTTATATCTCTCACATCATCTGTACTATATGAGAAGTAAAGTTGGAACAGTACTTTTAAGCTGCAACATTTGTCTAGTTTGATTTATTATAAAAGTTATTGGTTACTGCTCTTAAAGACAAGTGCTGCAAAGTATATTCTCTCATCAGTGTATATTCTGCAAGTTTCTGTATGCAACAGACTGTGAATGCAAATATAACCAGACTTTGAATTTTAGCAGAATCCAGCCAGCAAGACTGAGTGTCTTAAGAACACTTCAAATCAATCCCACAGCAAGTAAGCTCCAGCAAGCAGCAGCAAGCAATAAGATCAATGTAATTTTTTCACTTCTAACTGCATAGTCGTAGTTAGAGCTGTCAGGCTAACAACCTGATATTCACCTTTTTCTGAAAATCAGTTATCTCATGTTCCCATCCTGTACATTCCCTTTTACCTTCTTTATTCACATCCTCAAAATCATCCTCATTCTGTATTACTGACTCTTGCCAGTCGACCTCAGCACCTGGGTCTGGTTCGTCCGTGCTGCCATCATATAGTCATGCTGAACTATGATCTTGAGCAGCAGCGGATTTCCCGGGATTCCGGCAATCTCTTGCGAAATGTCCCTTCTTACTGCATTTAAAACATTCCCCCCTCTTTTGTCTGCCTTCGTAATCTTCAAAATGTCCTACATTCCCTCTCCCTCTGCCTCTACCCCGTCCCCTTCCTCTACCTCTGTTGGACGGAGCTTATATTAACATAAGTGTTCCATCCGCGCTCACCGTAAAGGTTTGAGCCTGTTTTCTTTTCTTTTTCCTCAAGATATTTTTCTGCATGTAAAGGGATATGAGTCTGTGGGCAGGGTATGTACTTTAGCTTCTTTTTATTTTTACTCTGATTTGTCTATACTACGGTTACGTAGTTCCAGAGTCTCCTCTGCTTGTTTTTGTAAAACTACGGAGGGTATTTTTCCCTGCTTTTCTGCCCCTGTAAAACTACAGAGGACACCTTTTCTTGATTTTCTGCTTCTTCTTCCTGATACTGGGGTGGACCGACCATTTCTTTAGGGACTTCTGGATACAAAGGTGGGGCTGTCAGTTTACGACAGACAACAGATGTCTCGTCATCTTCTTTATGGACAAAAAAATGCACCTTTTGCACTCGAGCCACCACTTTCCTTATTCAAAAATTGTTCCCTATGTCTCTTATTAGCTTCTTTTAACTATTTCTGTGCTTGAGGGAATCCCACCTTTACTTGATTTTTAACTTTGCCTCCTGCGTCCCTATGCAGATCTCTCACCAAATTTTAACATTCTGATCTATTTAAGTTACCACTAAATCCATAATTTGTCTTTCATTTTTAATGTATTTTAAGTTTTTTTTTTTTTTTTTTTTTTTGGATGTAATCTAAACATACATTCCTCATCTTCAGTCCTTTTATTTAAGCAGCCCTTACTAGCACAACAACTGCTTCCTATTCCCATTTTTCTTATTTAAAGAAAAACTGTTTCCTTTTCCTGAGATCTCTACCGGTCTTTTGTAAAATTTAAACAAAAGAAATTCCTTTATGACTAGTCCCTTAAAAAAAGTACTTTTATAAATGTAAAAGCTTACCTTACTGTGGATCTTCCACCCCATTCGTCACCGTCCCACGGATCAAATCTAAGAGTGACTGGCCTCTACTTACGACTTCTTTGTCGGAGGTTTTTCCGTTCAAGGGAGCCCGAGATTCGTTCTCCCCTCCTGTACAGGTTTTTCAGTCCCTCTTATGTGATTCATACCGTGAAGAGGTGGCCCCATGTTCTTGGGCGCCAGAAATGTCAAAAGATTTTAATACTCTTAACATATACTGGAAGAATCACGCAGATAAAAATAAGCAAAAAGGTTTATTTTACATGCATGGAGACCTGCTACAAAGTACATGGTATGTCAGCAGTCTAATTTCTGTACACTTCACATGGGTTTTTATACCCTTCTCAGCACGTACACAGTAACTGGTTACCAGACAAGGAATTTCAGTCAAGGCTATAAATTCACATACTGGAGCCTTAGATGGTCAGAGGTCAGTCACAAGATAAGCTTGTGCCTGGACCAAGGTAACATCTGTGCATTCCTCTTTGGTCAGCAAATTCTTTACAAGAAAAACAGCTTATTTTAGCTTGCTTCTTTGCTTGCAATGCAATTTCACATTTTAACCCTTACTATACATGATACAAAGATGTTGAACACAAAGATTCTTACTACACCAAGGTAACTAATATTTATACACAACATCAAACTGACAAAATTGTTCAAGAGAAACAATAGAAGCCTGAACTTGACATGTCACATAATGTACCAATCATATTCTGAACAAATAGTATTAAATTGACAATAGATAGATAGATTAATAACATAGGCTTGTGTATAATAACACTACTGTTTTAACTTGTCATAAATGACATGCACTATACTGAACATCATGAGGAAGCATGATGATTTTCTCATATAAGTAAATGTGCATAACAAGTCATATAATTGCTTTAACTTGAATTGTGGTTTTGTAACCCATCTTGACTATACATAATACTTAAGCTGTTATGAAGGTAACTAATGTTTTATACATGACATCAAACTGACAAAGTTGTTCAAGGGAAAAAATAGACGCCTGACCTAGGAATGTCACAGAATATAACAATCACATTCTGAACAAATAGTATTAAGTTGACAATAATCACTCAGTTTAACCTTTGCTGATTATACAAAATAGAATGTTGCCAGTTAAATCTAAAACACTTTCAGTATATGCCATAACATGGCAATTTATGAATATGGAAAGGGAACTTGTAATCATTAATCACAATAAGTTAATTTGGTGTTTTTAACCTATAATTTCACTCATTTTATAATAAGAAATGACAGATATGAAAATCCTTATGTGTAGGAAATGGGGGGGAGGAATGCACTGATAATTAAAATGCACTAACGTTCATCAATGTTCACATAAAACAAACTTGATGCTTTAAGTAAGTTAGCAACAAAGTGATTACTTAAATGCTGGCAAACAATGACATATAAATTCTGATATATCCAGTAAAATACATTGTATTATAAACATCAGGTATAAATATTATTACCATCTATTTATATTAAGTAATACGTTTTGAAAGACTTTTTCAATAAGGGTGAATATGTTAAATAACTGTGTGCTATAATCTTTTACTGAGGTTTTATATATGCTACATCCTACTTTACTATAATTGAATTGCTTCTCATCTATCTTTCATGTAAATATTAATTGCTTATACAATAAGTAGACATTTATATTGTATTAGAATTATGTCTAATCTACAATTGTACTCTGTTCAAAATAATAACATATTGCTTATTCCTATTACAAATATTCTCCATATGATAATTCAATTTATGGAGCTCAGATGTTCTAGATTGTCAAGGTATGAGTGATAATCTGAAGGACTTAGGTTTATCCATCAGATTATGAATGATTTTCATTCCATGGCTAGTGCAGATCTTAGTTTTGTTAACATTTATTAATTTAAATTTATTTCACAAAAATATTTTTAGTATGCCTGACCAAAACATTTATTTATTGGTAAACACTCAAAGTATAAAACTGATAATTACCTTTAAAAGCTCAAACATATTTATCAGAGGAAAATGTTTAATAGTCACAATAAAACAAAACATGCATAGTCTAAATAACCTAAGATGGATTTAACTTTATTATCTTTAAATACCAATGACTTAAACAATCCTAGCAAGAGATCAAATCTACTGAAATATTTAAAATTGAACAAAGCACAAACTGTCTTCCTTCAAGAAACTCATTTCAAAACAAATGACATTTGCAAATGGAATCCTAAGGAATATATGATACTGTCACAATCCACTTATAAGACAAAGACAAAAGGGGTAGCAATTTTATGGAAAACAAATGTGATTAACCCAGAAATCATTTATAAGTATGAAGATAAAGAAGGCCTTATGGCATTAGTAATAGTTAAATATAATAACAGAATATGGACCCTAGGCAATCTATACTGGTTCCCAGGCATTGGAACAGGAACTGTTAAAAAAACACTTGGATTTAATTTCCAATAATTATAAAGGCAACTTAATATTAGGAGGAGGTTTTAACTGTATATTTGATATTTCTAAAACTGCAAATAAAAGACCGCTGCATACATCTGCCATATCAAAAGCTTTAAACAAGTGGGTAGAATTATTTTGTCTTGTAGATACTATCAAATTTAAAGAAGACAAATCTTTGTTGTTTTCCCATCAAGATTACAGATTTGGTACCCAAACTAGAATAGATAAAATATTTGCTGCCCATGACTTACACTCAAAAATCATTAATTTCTCAATCACTCCCTGCCATTTTTCAGACCACAATTCATTGATACTAAAAACTTCAAAATGGGTACAAACCATTAATCTTTCACTCCAGAAATCCAGCATATATAACTAAAATTAAAGCGTTTAAACCCTGGTTATTATCTGAATTACAGTTCTTCTTGGATATCAATTACATCACAGAGATAAATAAAATAATGATATGGGACTCATTAAAAGCTTACATATATGGTAAAACCCTAACTTGGTATAAAAAAAATCAGAGAATGGAATTCTGAATTATTAGATCTACAATCCAAACTTTTGTCAGTAAAAGCTGAAAAAAATAAAAATAATTTGGAGATGAAAAATAAAGTAGAAGTATTAAACAATAAATATAATGAAATTCTAACACATAAAACTAGTTTAGCTTTAGAAAAACTAAAAATTAATACCTTGGCCACTTCTTCCAAATATCTACATAATTTATCCACAAGAATCAAAATACAATCAAAAATTAATAACATTAAAAATATCTTCCATGAAAAGAAAGGGAAAAATGTCTCGGATATAGGTGACATTCTTGATACCTGTAGAAATCACTATATGGAACATTTTCAAAAAGAAAATATACATATCGATCATTTAAATCTAGATGAAAAATGTTCTAATATAAAAAAAATCTGAAAATTTGAAAGTAGCTCTGCAAGCACCCATATTCTACAAAAAATTACAGATACAATAAAATACGGTAAAAATAATAAAGCTCCAGGTATAGATGGCATATGGAAATATATAAACTTTTTCCTTCAAAGTTACTATCCCTCTTCCATAAAACTCTATTAGAAATTCAGTCACAAGCTTTAATACCACCCTCTTGGAGATATTCCTTAATCACACCAATCCTAAAGGAAAACAAATCCCCAAACCTCTGTACCTCATATAGACCTATGTCATTATTAAATGACTATAAGATATTTATGACAATATTAGCTTACTGAATGAAAATACCACTATCCAAAACAATAAATAATGATCAAACTGGATTTATATATCATAGACAAACACATGACAATATTAAAAGGATAATTTCTCTTATAGATTATGCTAATAAAGAAAATTAAAAAAACTCAGAATTGGCTTAGCTATAGAGAAAGCCTTTGATTCCCTAAATTAGGACTATTTATTCAAAATCTTAATGCTATTTGAATTTCCTGCATCCTTTGTTTATCTCCTAAAGAATATATATACAAATAATTTAGCTTATGTCAATTAGGTCCTTTTACTTCCAAATCCAAATATATAACAAAAGGCACTAATCAAGGATGTCCCATGTGACCGATTCTATTTGCTCTGGTTATTAAAATATTGGCAGATTCAATTCATAACAATATAAAAATCAAAGGAATAGATGTTTATGATCAATACAATTCTAAAGTAATGCTATTTGCTGATGACATATTACTGATATTATTTAATACAAAAGAGACATTAGAAGAATTAGATATATTAATTGACAAATTTCACATGACTTCAGAACTCCATTTCAATAAATCAAAATCAAAAATTTTATTTTTAAATAAAAAAAGAGAACTGCAGACTAAGGGGGATCACATCATAGGGAAACAAGAATCAACCTTAAAATATATAGGAATTGAGTTATGCAAGGATAATAATGAATTAGTCTCAAAAAACTACAATAATAACATCAATTTGATTAAAATCTCTGTAAAGAAATGGAAAAAAATAATATTAACATTTGAAGATAGACTACAGTTAATACAAATGGTTTTACTGCTCAAGATCCTATATATAGCCTTGGCAATACAACTGTTACCAGAAAGGAATATACTTACAGAAATAAATTCATGCCTAATAAAATTTTTATGGTTTCCCAAAAGAAACAGAATAGCTTTAATACATTATATCATACCATGGAAACAGGGAGGATTAAACTTTCCTGTTATAGAAACATATATAAAAGCATCAATATCTAAAATAATCTCTGATTTGATAAGTCCAAATTACTCTGCAAATTGGAAAGAATTACTAACTGTAATATCAATAAATGAATTTGATTTACAAAAAAATTCAAATAGATAAAAACAATTTTCCATGGTGCATATGTATTAGTATGCAATATAACATAACTAAACCCACTAAAACTTGTATGATTAATTATTAAATTGACTCATTTAGGAAAATTATTAATGCAAATATAGATTTAAAAACATGGTTTGATCTTTTAACACCATTTATAGTCACAAAGAACTTTCCACATAAAATATATATAGAGAAATTATTAATTCCTGGGAACAGAAAGGATTTGTTTGTTTGCTCCAATGTATCAAAGAACTAAAAGTTTTAGATATGCAAGTAATAAAAACAACATACAAAATTCTACAACAGGAGTGGCTAACTTTACAGAGTATTATGTCATATTCACAAGATTTAAGTAGAATAATTAATTCTTCATTTAAAGAAATACCTAAATTTACGAAATACATATATGAAATCATATATAATGACTTTGACATGGGAAACAGTATTTCAAATATATAACAAAAGGACACTCAATGCAGTTAACTGAAGATATTAAAACAAATATCTTATTATTGATAAAATATACATCCTTTACAGTATACTGGAAAGTTTTTAATTGGAAATGCTTGCACAGAGCATTCTTAACCCCAGATAGAATCAGTAAAATTAGTTCTTTCATAAAAAGGAATATGATGGAGATGTGAGCAAGTACACAATGCAGACTGGAACCACAGTTTCTTTGATTGTGTTAAAAATTAAGCCATTTTGGAATGGTATTAATAACTTATTTATTTTATTTTATTTTACATTTGTTAAACAGGATAGTCCGATTGGATGCATATCCATTTTCAGCCCAGGCCCGGGGAGAAAAGCTCCAGACATACACACAAAAATAAAATAAGATAGTTCCAATATACATATAATGAACAGTTAACAGTCTCAGGTTCAGACAGCTATATTATTCATACAATCATGCATAATAATTTGAAGTAGTTGACTAACAAGATAGAACATAACTAAGACTGCAGGAAAGAAATGTCAGCACACACTGATAGAGAAGAAGTTAGAAAGCACTGACAGAGAAGAAGTTAGTCAGGATTAGAACAAGGACATGACCATTGTTTTGTTAGATACTGTTTAAGGCTCTTTTTAAATAGGGTCAGGGAGGATTCTTGTGTAAGGTTAGCAGGAAGTGAGTTCCAAATTTTACCAACAGAGTTGGCAAAAAGAGAGTTTCTAGCTAAGTAGCTGGTTGAATATATTTGGACCAGAAGTTTATTAGATGAAAGAAGTGGCCTAGGATTACTATAGGGGTTGATAATGTTTTTGAGTGAAGGAGTATTTTCAGGATGGTTTAGATCTTTGTGTTGCATTATTAGTTGATTGTACTGAAGTAGGCTATGCAGTTCAAGCCAGCCAAGATGTTTCAGGTTAAGACACTGATGTGTTCTATAGGGCATTCCGGTGGCAAATCTAGCAATGTGGTTATAGCAGATAGACAGCTTATTAATTTCATCTTTATTCAGTTTAGTGTCTAATGGGGATGCATAAAGAAGTGTATTGAGTAGGTGAGAGTGGGCAATAGCAGTTCTAGCATGTGGCGTTAGAAAAGGTTTAATCTTGTATAATGAGCCAAGTTTTTTATTAATGGATTTAATAGTTTGATTAACATGCATATCAAATTTGAGGTTGTTATCTACGATTACACCTAAAAGTTTTGTGTAAGCCTCAGGTGAAATAATAGTACCATTATTGGATTTTATGGAAAAGGATAGTGCAGTGGATTTACGCATAGGGGAGAAGAGAAGAAGCTTTGTTTTGTTATGGTTTAGGATAAGACGCCAATCTGAGAGACAAATTTCTATTGTGTTGAATGTGTTCTGGGTTATGGTCAGTACGTTTGGTTGGTGGTTGAGCAAATTAACATGGAGCTGTCTGCATATTGAATACAGATTGCATCTGGGATAACAGTATGGAGGTCGTTAATAAAAATGGAAAATAGGAGAGGTCCTAGTATGGAGCCCTGGGGGACTCCTAGAGTGTTAGGTAGATAGTTTGCTCTGCCAAAGGACAGCCTGTTGTCTACCACTCAAATAAGATTTGAACCAATGTAGGGCAAGGTTACCTAAGGAAATCATTTTCAGTGTTTAGATGAAAAGTTGGTGGTTAACTATGTCAAAGGCCTTGGAGAGATCTAGAAAGAGGGCTGAGGAAAGTTTATTGTTATTTTGGTTCTGATTTATGACATTGGAGAAAGAAAGGAGGGCTGAGGTGGTACTATGATAAGGCCTGAAGCCATGCTGAGTGTTTTCCAGTAGATTGTTCTGAATAAGATGGTGCAACAGTTGTTTGTGGATACACTTCTCCATGATTTTGGCCAAGGGTGAGAGAATAGCTATGGGTCTGTATTTGGACAGTTCAGTGGAACTGCCACCTTTATGAAGTGGGATGACATGGGATATTTTCCAGATGGAGGGGATGGTGGCTTCTGTTATGGTTCTACTGATTAAGATGGAAATGTGGTAGGCTATGGCATCTGCCACTTTTTTCAGGTACTCTGCAGGGAGAAGATCAGCAAATAGGGTAGTTGGTTTTAGTTTTTTGAGTAGGCCATGGATAAATGAAGTGGATACTGGTAGGAAACTGAAGGATAGTTGGGAACTGGACATGGCTATATTTGAGTTAGAGCAACTAGGGGTTAGTTGACTAGCTAGGGCCTGGATAGTTTCAGTAAAGAAACTATTAAAGGCATTAGCAATGTCCACCGGCAGTTTATGAATTAAAGCTGAGGGAGTTGGAGTAATTAGTTTGTCCTGGTTTGAGTAGTTTATTTATGCCTGCCCAGAACATTTGAGGGTTGTTCTGATTTTTCTGTTGAAGATGACAGTAAAAGATTTTTTAGCAGATATAATGGATTTTTTGGTCTCGTTCCTTAGCTGCCAGTATTTAATTTGGTCTAGAGGGAATTTTGTATTATGCCATATGGCCCAAGCCTTGTTCCTGAGTATAATTTCTGATTTGGTATCTTTTGAAAGCCACGGTGCTATTTTTGTTTTAGTTCTAGTAATCACTTAATATCAATGAGAGTCAAGGATGGCAAGGAATTTAGTGTTAAAGTAAGCAACAGCTTCTTCCAGAGGCAATTGTCTTAGGACTGACCGATTACAGAGTTTGAGTTGATTTTGAAAACTGATGGGGTTGAAATTTTTATTATTTCTTACTGTTTTGTAGGAGGGCTGGTGGGGATTGCTGGCTTTGTGTTTAATTATAAAGGTGAGAAAGTAATCACTTAAGTCACTTGGAAGGATCCCTAATTTATACATATGGAGATGGCTACTGATAAGTATCCAGTCTAGTATGCTTTCTTTGTGGTTGGGCTTCCCTATCCTGGTGGGGGAGGATATGGTCTGTGCAAACCCATATAGATTTTCATGATTGGAAGGAGATTCTGTGGAACAGGTATTCCAGTCAATATTGAAGTCCCCTAGAACAATAGTTTCCTGGGGGTGGTTACTAGATAACCAACATAGGATGTCTTCTAGGGTATTTGAGTTATTACCTGGGTGGATATACACAGTTACAATATTTCAGCATTTATTTTTGTTAATTTGGAGCTTGGTAGAAAGAATTTCTGCGTTATTAACTTGGGGAGGTTGTAGGGGTCCATGATAACATTTAGTGTGTTTTTAAAAAGTACAGCTACTCCACATCTCTTTCTATTAGTCTGATCCAGTCATAGTACATTGTACCTCAGAGGTAGTACCTCACTATCTTTTGTACCTGGTTTTAGCCAGGTTTCTGTTAGACAAAGTATGTCGGGGGAATGAAGTGCTAAGAGGGCATGCAAGCTATGTACCTTGTTATTTATGCTTCTGATGTTTAGGTGGCACGTAAGGAGAGAATTGGAGGGCCTAGTTATAGTTGATGAGATAATGGGGTTAATATCAATGGGATTTGAACCAGCAAGATTTAAGTACTTCTACAAGCTTTATTTAATGAATCATTTTATTTAACTAAAGCTCTTGTATTATTAAATGTGAACATAGGTCCTCATTTGAATAGGTCAAACACGTATCTAGTATGGACTGTACTTGCAATTTCAAGGAAGTATATAACAAGAAGATGGAATACAAACACAATACCTACTTTGGAAGACTTCTACAGCCTACTGAAGACCACAATATTATTGGAAATTAAAATTAAAGAACTAAGAATTTAGCCAAAGCCATTTATCAACAACCCTTGGGGAAAAGTCTTATCATTGATTGACACTATACAATAATTGATCAGATACTCTGATAATGGACTGGACATACTTATAAAGTAACTGTATACATTAAGATCTGTTATAGTGTCAGGCTAATGTAAATAGTGCACATAGTTATTGAAGATGTTATGTATAAATACTATGGAATTCATTAAATGTATTTGAAAAAAAAAAAAATTTGAGGAAAGAAAGTCAAGATCTGTAGTATAAAAGATGCAATTATACCAGTAGAAAGAGCAGGTCTAACAAAACTGTGTCAGAAGAAAAAAATATTAAAAAATATTAATTATTGGGAAAACTAGAATATTTGTGGAAAATGATTATTTGTAGTATACAAGCAAAAGAAAAGCTAGTTTATCCAGGAAATCAAAAGTTGCCAAGAGACAAATTCAAGATTCAAGTTGTTACATCCAGCTATCTAGGATCAAAGACATTTTCAGATGAAAAACAGGTTATGGAGGAAATATAAAAGTTTAGTCATTAAGCATTGAGTTAGCAAACTGTAGAGGACTCTGCTTCTCAATCAGGTATCATTAAGGTAGCCTATAGCCAGAATTTGATATTGAAAATGTTTCCATTGTTCCAAAGGAAAATACTTAAGTGACTGAAAAAAAGCCCATGAGCTGACCAGAAGATTTGTGAGCACCTTGGACTTGAAACACAGTGGTGTTAGGAAATCAAGACAATCAGGAAAAAGGCCAGCAATAAAGTGAATTTAGTGAAAAAGTGGGACAGATGTAAAGTATCAATATCAATCCAACTAGATGTCATTTATTCATGTGAATTCTGGTTCTGCATAAAGTAGTGGATGAAAAAAGACCAGAAGTTTGTTAACAGTGTCAAACTGGTGGGAGAACTACAAAGCACAATCTCTGCTTTAAGTCATTAATGTTTAAAATGACAATGAATGGACTGCACAAGTGACTGTAAGCAAAACAGTTTTTGTTCTTATTAATATTTTAAGAAGAGTATATTGATGTAAATTGTATGATATTTTGTTGTGAGTATGAACTGGTCATTTATAGAATATGCTTAGGTCTATTTTAAATGTGAGATGGAAGGTGTTTTAGTGGTAGATATTGAATATGCTAATATTAAAGTAAGAAAGGACTCATTAGTTGTAATGTATACAGGATTTACACTGCAACAAGTTAAGAAATGATAGAAAATTAAAGTTAATGTAATGTTGTCATCTTTGGCTGCTGGGGATGTTAATATGTATTGCACATAAATATAAAAGTAAAAGATAATAACTTCCCTTGGTTTTACAGAGGTGATTGTCTAGATTAATGTTTGAGTTTAAACTCTAGACATGTTTAGTGAAAAGACATAAAAAAGAGAAAATGATGAAAGAAATGAAAAAATGTAATTCTTTCTTGATTTTGGCAATTAACTAGCTGAGTTTATCTACCAGCACCTACTTTTGGCTGATGACATGCATCCTGCAGCAGCAGGCAATTAATGAAAGAGACATTGACTTCGGTGCGATCTGTTTTGTGAATCTGTGAGATACAATGTAATTAATTTTTAAATAGCTGCTGGCAAGCAATTCAGTTTGAATAAAAAATAAATTAAGGAATGAGGTTTGAAATTCTGCTCCAGGAAGTGTTTAAGTAAAAAGTCTTAAAAACAAGAAAAAATAATGAAAATCATGAAAACGTCATTCTGTTCTGCATTTATGGAGTAACTAAATGTGTTTTTCCACTGGCACCTGCTTTTGTGTAAAGACAAGCAACCTGCAGGCCTGTGCAAATAATTATGAGTGGTCATAACAGTGTGATTTGACTGACCTTTTCTGTCTCACTGTGAGATGCAATGTAAGTAACATTTAAAAGGCTATTAGGAAGTTTTTCAACGAAAACAAAAAGCAAAGAGTGAAATGAAGTCTGAAGCTGTGGAAACTGATTAGCTATACAAGCAACTGCTTCCCCAGTAGTCTCATTAGTTTAATGCATTAAATATAGCAGTGCACAATTTAGTTTGTTTAAGATTAAGCAGTGTAGTGTTTCTTAAGGCCAAAAGTTACATTTACCATACAGGCTATTTATGAACATGGGAGAGGAACAGAGACAGCATAAGAACAGAGAACAGTCTGAATAAGTGGGGATACAGACTGTAGCATGCATGTTACTGACTGACCTTTACTTTAAAATAGGTAATACCTGTGAGAGCAGCCATTGATTTGAAGCAACTGCTCCTATTTGGATGGAGTATATTTAGTGTTTAGAAAGTGTATATAGTCTTATGTGTTTGTTATGAATTAAAATATGATTAGGACTTGAGCTTTCTTGAGAAAGTGACAAGTCTGGGAAAATGTGACGTGTTCAAGTACAGATGACAGAAAGCAACAGCATACATGATCAGCCTGCCAAGCATTAATGTGTTTGTGTAAATTAAAAGTTGGAAATGCACAATCAAAAGAACCTGCAAGTATACTATGATTTTTAATCAGGATGACTGATATTTGTCAAAAGTAATATGGAATTTACATTGTCTTTCAAGTATAGACAAATGGCAGAGTGATTAATTATATTAAGAAATTTATTTTATTTATTTAAATAAAATAAAATGGCAGGGTGATTAATTATATTAAGAAATGAGCATATGAATTTGACAAAGTAAGTATTTCAGAGGGCGTTCAACGGAATATCAGAGACAAAGAAAAAAAGGAAGTAATAACATTGATTATGAGAGGCATCCTAGTAATCATATCATATAAAAAAGGACAATAATAGCAGTTTTATTGCGGTAAGGGATTCATTAGCAGGGGAGGAGGATTACAGTGACACATATTTATATTCCACCTAGAAATACTGTTATGGAGCTCAGAAAAGCTTTGGAAGAAACAGTAAGCTTTCAGGAAGGAATGTTACTTATGGCTGGGGACCAGAACCTGAGTAGCAATAAAGAGTATGTACCAGATCTAGAATGGAAAATATAAGAAGAAGGGAAGATTTTTGAAGATTTATGTGAGAATATTTGATATGGAACATGTGCATTTGGTACCAAGAACTCAGAATTTACATGTTATTCCCAAAGAAACAATAACTGGCCTAGACTGGAGAGAAATTATATTTCAAAGGTGCATGATTATTTGTAGATCAATGCGTGTGTTTTTATCTTTAAGAAGCTATCCAAGGGCTTGCATAAGTGTATAAATATTGAGCATGTGTGAGCCTGACTGCCATTTTGTAGTTAGTGAGATGTAAGCATGTATTTATGTAAGGTCTGTCTATTAACCAGTTTGTTTGTATTTTATGATGTTGCTAAACATCCTGATGTGTTTTTATGTATTAAAGCATCTAAACGAAATACCTCACCTGCTTGTCATCTATGTTAGAGAAGGACAGGTGACATAGTGCCAGAAGTGGCATGTCTAAAGGACATGGTGTTAGAAGTGGCATGGCTAAAACGACTTGAAGCCATGATGGAATCCAGATTCTTCAGTATGAGTTTGAGAGGGACTTGGATGGAACTGGAGGAACATAGAGGAGTGAATCATCCCTACTGTACGTATACTTTGCAAAAAAGGTCCAATACAAATTTAAGATGTTAAAACTTGCTCAGCACTATTTCTTATTTGCAAAATATGAAACGAGGCATACAGAACATTCTAAATGATATTCTCATAAACCCATATGTACGATATTGATAAAAATATTCAAATTGCTATGGAAAATGTTTGAAATAAAGTCAGAATTGCATAAAATGAATAAAATAAAAAATGACTGCATTTTCAGTACTTGCTTAGTGAATATTTTTTGTATTAATCAAAGATATCTGAGTTCTCAGAAGTGTATAAATTGTTTGCATGTTTTTGCAGAATTATAGTAAAGTTATTTCACAAAATACAGCCATTACAGAGCATATTTCACAAAGTACAGTATTTCAAAGCGTTTATTGCACATTTGAATGTTATTATAAGCTCACAGAGCTGTTTGTTCTTACATAATTACAAGGGCCATATTTACAAAGTGTATGTACATACTTTGTGGGTCTGGCAGATGGATTTCAAAAACCCAGTGCACTTGTGTTTGACAGTAATATTACAGAAAACTGGAGAGTGTTTGAGCAAGAGTACAATATTTTCATAAAGGCTGCATTTTCTGATAAAGATGACCATACAAAGACATTTATTATACTTAATTTAGCTAGGTCAGAAGGCATTGAAAGGGAATGTTTATTTGTGTACGCACCTGCTATCTACACAGGAGAGGGGGAAAGCTGTCATATTGGTGTACCGGCTGAGTCAAGGGAGGACCCTGAGTGCTTAAAATGTAAATTCAGAGAAATGTGTAACCCCCAGACAAATGTTACTATGGAAAGGCACTTATTTTATACAAGGGATCAAAAATCTGGTGAAACTTTTGCAGCATATATAACTGACTTGAGAAATAAGGCTAAAACATGCAGATTTGGTGACTTAAGGGATAAGTTGATAAAGGACATTCTTGTGTGTGGTATTAAAGATGATGCTGTGAGAAAGATTTTGCTATGTGACAGTGATTTAACTTTGAATAAGACCATTGAGATTTGTCAGATATACAAGCTCACAGAAAAGCAAATATGCTTACAAATGAGAACAGCTGTAGAAGACAAAGTGATAAAGCTCATGCTGACAGCATGCCACACGTTGTTAAAAGAAACAGGTCCAAGCACATGGCAGCAACTGTAGCTCCTGCAGCACTCACTGATAAACCTCAGAGCTTTCTAGCAAATTCCAGAGTTTGCGCAGTCTCAGTGAAGCATAAGAGTGAGTCAGCAAACTTAAAGCATGGGCTCCAACCCAGTTTCATTGCCAACTGTCATAATTGTGGTGAAAATCATGAATCAAAAAGGGAGAAATGTTTAGCTTTTGGTCAGAAATGCCACAAAGGCAATATGTGGAATCATTTCAAAATGCTTTGCAAATCAAAAAGCCCACATTCTTTTATTAAGAGGGAACATTTTAAGAAAAGAGTTGATGAATTAGAAAATTGCAACCTACTCTTTATGTTGATGGTGTCAGTGCTCCATGAAACAGTGCATCCAGTAGATTTAAGGGCAAAGAATGAAGTATTTTGTACTGTTTGGATAAATGGCAAACCCACAGAGCTCAAAGTTGATACAGGTTCCAAGTGCAATGTTATGTCAGTAGAAACATTTGCTAGAGTACGTCATGGTGAAAGACTTGATTTGGCAAGGTGTGCAAAGCTTGTTGCTTATGGAGGTGAAGAAATTTAGACTGAAGGCTCAGTAGTGCTTTCATGTTACTCTGCTGGAAGAAGCTATGACTTGTTATTCTATGTGTTTAAGAGGCAAGTCCAGTCATTATTAGGGCTCATAGACACAGATTGAAAATGAGACTGCTTTTATTTAATAAGGAAGTCCACCAAATCAGCTTGAAAGACCACTACTCTAATTTTGCCCAGTACATTTTTTCTACCTATGCTGATCTTTTTGAAGACAAATTAGGGAAGCTTCCAGTTGTGTACTCCATGAAGTTAGACCCAGAGATACTCCAGTTATCA
The DNA here is from genome assembly GCF_019279795.1 of Protopterus annectens. Taxonomy (NCBI): domain Eukaryota; kingdom Metazoa; phylum Chordata; order Ceratodontiformes; family Protopteridae; genus Protopterus; species Protopterus annectens. The sequence goes on along the minus strand of NC_056745.1, from coordinate 657,285,457 downwards.
GGACAGCTCAAAAGGTTCCAATAGCTACGCAGGCAGATGGTGCTACAAGGTGTGATTTGTCCAGTTGCAACTTCAATTGAATGGATATCTTCCATTATAGTAGCTCATAAGAAAAACACAGATGATATCAGAATATGTAATGAACCATGAGACTTGAACAATGCACTGAAAAGACCTCATCATCCAATGCACGCAGTTGAAGTTGCAGCCTTGATGCCAAATGCCACTGTTTTTTTCTTAGATGCAAAGAGTTCATTTTGGCAAATTCAGCTTGACAAGAAATCCTCATTGCTCACTACTCTACTTGCAGTACTCCGTTTGGCAGGTACAGATTTTTGAGAAAGTCATTTGGGATAAATTCTGAAACTGAAGTCTTTCAACGTGCAATGGAACAAATTTTTTTCTGGGTATCCTTGTGCTGTTATAGTAGACAACATACTAGTAGGAGGTCATGGTGAAGCTGAGCATGACAGAAACCTCAGAAAAGTTTTGGAACGAGCACATCAAGTGACTCTTAAGCTCAATCCACAGAAATGCAAATTCAGGCTACAAGAAGTTACTTATGTTAGTCATTTATTTACTAGTTCATGCCTATGACCAGACCCTGGAAAGCAAACAGCCATTTTCAAGATGCCAGCTCCAGACAATGTTCAAGCCCTGCAGTGTTTTCTTGGCATGATTAACTACCTAGGCAACTTCATTCCAGACTTGAGCCAACTTTCAGCACTACCTTAGAGAGCTGAGATGTAAAGATGTATCATGGTCTTGGTTACAGCAACACCAAACAGCATTTGATGTCCTGAAACAGAGAATTGCTAGTCCACCAACTCTCTGATGCTATGATGTTTACAAGCCAGCAACACTTTCCTGTGATGCTTCGTAATTTGGTCTTGGTGCAGTCATTCTAGAAGAGGGTCAACCTGTTGCCTATGCATCAAGAACTCTTACCCAAACTGAAATGCAGTATGCCTAGATCAAGAAAAAGCTTTTGGCAATTGTGTCTGCATGTTCGAAGTTCCATGATTATGTTTATTGTAGACCTATCCAGATTGAAACAGACCACCAACCTCTAGTCACTATCTTAAGAAAGCATATGCATTCACCTCCAGCCAGACTTCAAACTATGATGCTGAGATTGCAGAACTATAATTTCAGTCTTGTCTACAAGAAAAGCAAACTTCTTTAACTTGCTAATACATTATCCAGATCAATCCAGTTTTACAAAGGCTTTAACACTTTATCAGTCAAGGATGGCTGTTAAAGCAATCTAGTTTACCTCAAGATATTTTGTCTGACAAAGGTATCATTATGAAAAGTCCAAAAGTAATTGTTCCAAAGTCCTTGCAACAACAGTACATTACGATTTTGCACTGTGGTCACCCAAGAGCTGAGTCTACCAAAAGAAGGGTGAGAGGACTAGTATTTTGTCCTTCTATGTTGCTAGATATTGAGAGAGCACTTTCATCTTGTTCCATATGTAATAGTACTAAGCCATATCAACAGAAGGAGCCACTTCAGCTAAACCAGATTCCAGAACTACCTTGGTCTACAGTAGCCACCAACATCTTCAAGTGGAATGGTCAACATTATTTGGCATTAGTAGACTCTTACTTCAATTGGTTCAAGATTGACTTACTTTCTAAGCTAGCATCCAGTACTGTCATTACTAAGTTAAAGCATCACTTTGCAGTATATGGTAGTCCACACAAAGTTATTTCTGAAAATGGCACACAGTTTACAAGCCAACAGTTCAAAAGATTTGCTTAAGAATGGGAGTTTTCTCACATCAGAAGTAGCCCTGAGTACCCGCAGTCAAATGGTTTGGCAGAACATGCAGTTCAAAGTGCAAAACAGTGACTAGAGAAGTCAAAACAAGATAATAGTGATGTTTTCCTGAATCCCTTGAATCTCAGAAATGTTCCGTGTAATAAACATCGTGGTTCACCTGCTCAGAGACTTCTGTCAAGACAAACCAAAACCACATTACCAATCAGTAGTCAATGAAAAACAGGTCAGTGAAACCTAATCTGTTGAAGAAGCATTTTACCCAGATGTCCTACTATGATAAAACCAGCAAACCGCTCAATCTATTATGAGAAGGAGAAGTGGTAAGGATGCAAATGTCCAGAGGTTATGATCGGATTGGTGCCATGAAAAGCATTTGCCCAGAGCCGAGATCATACATTGTGGAATCACAAGGAGCAGACTTTAGGTGGAATTGGAAGCATTTAATACCAGTGTCCAAGCCTATACCACAGCACATAGCCTGTGAGAAAGACTTGTTATCTCAGAGTGAGTTGGCCAGTGTTCCTATTCCAGAGGAAGATCCAGAGAATATTCCCATTCCTGTGATGAATCCAGAAGTTCCTGATAAGAGTTGTTCACTAAAGACCATCCCTGTTGCTAAATTTGGTCCAAATTGCTTTGTTACAAGATATGGTCGTATCGCTAAACCCTGTAACAGATACAAAGCAACTTTTACATGAACATTGTGTTTTGTTTCTAATTTCTACAGTAATGCATGTCAAACTCTAATATTGTTTTTACAAAGGGCAATCTTTTTAAGAGGGAGGATGTAGAACAATGTGTGTGTGTATGTACCTTTAAGAAGCTATCCAAGGGCTTGCACAAGTGTATAAATACTGAGCACGTGCAAGCTAGACTGCCATTTTGTAGTTAGCTGTTGAGATGTAAGCATGTATGTATGTAAGGTCTGTCTGTTAACCAGTTTGTTTGTATTTTATGATGCTGCTATCCATCCTGATGTATTTTTATGTATTAAAGCATCTAAATGAAATACCCTGCTTGCTTGTCATCTGTGTTAGAGAAGGACGAGCAAGAAGGACCATCCAAAAAAAGGTCATTCTTCATACAGTAGCAGAAAGCATTCTGAGCACAGGAATGTGAAAGCAGATGTTCCCAAATGGGATATCTAAAAGTAGAGGTATATAATAGGAGTGAAGGGCAGGAATTTACTGGAGGAAATTCAGTTTAGAGATCACTTTTCTTCTTAGGGACTTGTAGCTGAGTTTAAACAAAGAGAAAGTGATAGGGAGTGCAAAGTGAAAGACAAGATTTGGTTGAGTTTTCGGGAGTCTAGAACAGAAAAATGGATAATTCATAAGGCATAAAAATATTGCACAATAACTATAAGAATCAATTAGAGGAGGTTATAAAAGACTGAGAAAGAGAATAGAAAGACAAGTTACAAGAGGACAATGAGGAGATGTCTGTAAGGCTCCTAGGTATACAGCAAATTCCAGGAAGTGTAGGATTTTTACATGGAAGTGTTTCCATAGATATTTTATATTCAATGTTAACTTTACAGGCTTTTCTTCAGATAAATACTAAATGCTGAAGATGTGATGGGCAGGAGAAAAGAAAATGAGAGCATTTTTGGGGGGATTGCAGCAAGGATTTTAAAAATTCCCTACACAGAAATGTTAAGAGAAATGTGTAATAACTAGGGAAATTATTTTTTTCAGCTGGCATATAAAATCTGACTTGCCTAGGATTTAGTAAGGTATTATGAAGTATAATGTTACTGGCAGCCAAAAATGGCAATTACTGGAGAAGTTTGATCAAAATCTATACCAACTGCAATAGAAGTACTAAATATTATAAATGAAATAAAATAATTGAAGATAGGACCTTTAGAAAAAGGAATGCCGGGAGGTTCAAGACGGCTGCTATCCTATAAACAGTGTTGAATCTTAGCTCAGCAAAATTTCAACATATATTACCTTAAAGTAGCATCAGAGAATCAACTTACCTGGACAATAACCTTACCGTGGAATAAAGGATCATTTTTTTCTTACCGCATACCAGGTCAGAATTAAAGAAAAACTGTATTATAGTGAGGATTGTGGCTGATATTCCCATCCCTTGCTCTACATGTGCTATCCTATGTAATCTGAGACTTCTCGGCCTGCAATCTCCTAATAAAGGGAACCAAGAAAATCAAGTATGTCACAGGATTCTATACACATGGATGCTCAAACTGCAAAAGGAAAATACTCTTCAATCACATCCCCAGAAAAAGAAACACTACCTAAGAGAGCAAGAACTGGAAAACAACAGGAAAATACAAAACCTGCTGGCAAGGTAAAAACAGACCCAACTAACATGGATAATTAAAACTGGCACTTCAACCTATTCAAGCTGCAATACAAAGCTTCTCCTCTCAACTACAAACCTTTGGGGATTCCATAGACAGAATGCTTACTAGGACTGACAAAACGGAAGCAGAGGTAATGGATAATGAAATCAAGATAGAGCAGTTACAAAAAGATTATAATACTAATGCCAAATCTATCTTGGACATGCAACAGAAACTTTTGGACCTGGAAGCCAGATCAAGACGCAATAATATCATAATAAGGGGCAACTTTTTTTGTGCCTGTAGGGGTTGCTATAATTATCAAAAATTCATTCCAACATGACATAATTATGACGCTGATGAAGAAGGTAGATGAACCTATTTTACCACTCGGTGTTCATTCCTAGATAAACCTACCTTGTTTATTAATATCTATGCCCCATGCACCAGACAACAAAACTTTCTTATGGCAATTTATAAAATACTGGAATCATTTCCTAATCATTACTACATAGTGGGAGGGGATTGGAATTCAATACAAGATCCAATGACAGATAGGTCCAATATTAATGCTAAATATAATAAATACGCTACTTTAACTATTTCTGAACTTAAGGAGGATTACAGTTTGCTTGATCTTTACATCTATCAAAAAGGCCTCTCCAAAAAGAATAAATTCACTTTTTTTTGTGCCTGTCATAAGAGTTGGTCTAGGTTGGACTTCTTTTTAATTGCATCAATATTCAATAACTTTGATATCACATTTAATACTGAGCCAAGATATCTTTTGGACCACTCAAAAAATTCCTTTTCTATTCAAGGGAATTCAAAAACATTCTCAAAGTCCAAAATCATCTGGTGGCATCTAAATTCTAACCTACTAAAAAAAAACTGATATCATTTCAGAAATTGAGTCCTACCTAGATCAGTTCCTTCAAACCACGCAATCCAATTTATCTTCTGTAGACTATTCCTGGACTACTACTAAGGCAATGATTAGAGGCAAGATTATAAATAAAGCTGCATATTATAAAAAAACTGTACAACAAAATTGAAGCATCCATATCAGATAATATAGTGAAGTTAGAAGCTAAAATTCAAACAAAGTACTCCCCCCAAACAGAAAAGGAAATAATGCAACTACAACAGGATCTTCTGTCTCTCCATGCTGAAAATCTTTCATACCAGGAAATAAAAACATTAGCGAACTACTCTGAATGGGCACAATTCCCTTCTAAGTTTCTAGCCAGAATCTTGAATCAAAATAAACCTCCTCCTACTATTCCAGAAATTCATTATCAGGGGATAAGTTATCAGACTACGCAAGAAATAGTTAAACTCTTTGAAACATTATATTCTCAGTTATATGGTCCTCCCGAAAGTCCTTTAGACAAAATAGAGCTCCAAAGCTTCCTAAACAAGATAACTTTCCCCAAACTTTCTAAAGAACAACAAAACATCCTAGCCAGGGAAATTACACAACAAGAAATTAATATTGTTATTAACAATTTGAAACCTAACAAAGCTCCACAGCTGAATTTTATAAATGTTTTATTCCTAAAATCTATGAAGCTCTGCTGCTGCTTTATAATAATATTATCTACTTTGGAATAAAGGACGCTCATCTGAATGCATCAAGAACTATTTTTATTCCAAAACCTAATTCTGACTCCAAAAACCCCTGGATGTATAGACCTATTTCCATTGTTAACTTAGATATGAAGATCCTGGCTACAATCCTTGCTAATAAACTTAAAAATATCATTCTCAGTATCGTATCACCTGCACAATCAGGATTTATTCTTCATAGACAAACTGTTGATCATACACTTACACTAGACGCCTTGATTTTGCTCCTACTCTAGCTAAAACTCCTATTTATACCCTAGCCATAGATGCTTCCAAAGCCTTCGACCGAGTCAGCACAGAATTTCTGTTTGATACGCTCCCTCACTTCAATACACCATTCTCATTCATTAATATTATTAAAATCCTTTATTCTAATGCATATACTGTATTACAAATAAATAAACAAGTATCATCCAGGATTAATATCAGAAATGGTGCAAGGCAAGGGTGCCCCCTTTCCCCCCTATTATTTAACCTTTTCATTGAACCTTTACTTTTATTAATTAAACATAATACTTATCACCGCATTCCTGTAATTTTTAACACAAAAATATCTTTATCAGCTTATGCTGATGATTTAAATATATATTTCATCTGATCTAGGAAAAATTATGAACTCCATTGACACCTTCTCTAATTTCGCAAACTATTGTTTAAATAAAGATAAATCACTAATTTTCCCAATTAATATGTCTACTCAATACCCAAGTATATTCCCATCAAAAGGTATAAATATTAAACAACATTTCCACTATCTAGGAATTTCATTCTTCCAGGATTCTACAGCATTTTACCAAGGTAATATTACCAGATTATGGTTGAATGTACAAGAAGACTTAATTAGATGGGCCAAGCTGAATCTTCCCTTCCTCGCAAGAGTAGCAATCATTAAAATGAACATACTACCTAGATTCCTATATATTTTAATGCAACAAATATTATTCTTTTCAATAAATTCTTCAAAAATATATACTCATCCCTTTCGAAATTTATTTGGTCTCCTAAATCCCTTAGGATTAGATACTATAAACTATCTTATCCAAAAGAACAAGGAGGTCTTGGGTTACCCAATTTGAAATTATATTATGAAATTATTAACTGGAGTAGGTTAATCAACATAGCTACATACAACAAGGAGTCCAATTTATGGCATCCATTCTGGGTTATGCTATATAACAACTATATTAAATCACTGAAGTTTAACCCTTTAGCTCTTCCTTTCATAGATAAAGATAATCTGGGTAAAATCAAGTTACACAGCGACATAAAATCTAAAATAGGAGCAGTACAAAAACTATTTCATTCCTTAAAATTGACCCCTGCCTTTAATATCTTACAACCACTACATCTTAATCCTAACCTAAAAATGAATGGGATAATGCTAAACTTAGCTCAATTCCCTCTTCTGAAGGACAAAAATATCATTGATATCCTTCCTTTTAAGCACCATTCGATATCAGATATCAGATCTAAGATGAATCTTCCCAAAAAGTATACAATTATACTAAGACAAATCATGGATCTATCTCATAAATTCTTAGATCACCCTTTGCTATCGGAAAAAGACATCTCTTCCTGCAAAATGATTTGGAACCTTCTCCTCCATAAAAAGAAAATAATTTCAAACACCTACAAATTTATTATGTCTTTAAAAACCCAAAAGGAGCCTACATATTCTAGCTATTGGCTGAAATAAGATCCATCTATCTCCCACGACCAAATTGCAAATGCCATTAAGACTAGCTACAACCTTTTTCCCCTAAAAAAGCTCAATTACACCCAGTTGATGTTACTGAACAATGCACATCTTACCCGTAATATAATTAATAAAATCCACCCCAATTCTTCTCCTCATTGTCAATTTTGCAATAATCAAAGGAGGATCTCCTTCATATATTTTGGAGCTGTAAATGTTCATACAAGCTTTGGTGTACCTTAAAGGTTCAGTTAAAAAAAATAGGCTATGAAAAATCAACTTTATCGTGGAAATTTACACTGTTACATATCCCCCCACCTGGATTTTCAAAGTTACAACTAAGAATTTTAATTTCCATCTTCATGTTAATAAAATATTACATTACTCTTAACTGGAAAAATAGACACTCACTTTCTTGGGAAGGCTTTACGTTACTTGCAGTTAATCATCTTAAGGCTCATAGGTATCTATTTCATAAACCAAATCAGAAGGATTATCTTAAAGAATACTGGAGGATTTTTTTTTGATTATATTCTAAAATGAATATAACTTGTTACAAAGTCAATTTGGTTATGTTTGGGCATGATATAACTGTATATAGTTATGTGTGTATATAGTTGTTTTTCTTTAGTATATGGTGTTGTATCTATAAACAAATAAAAAGAATTAAAAAAGAAAAAGAAAAAGGAATGTCCAAATTTTATAGAAATAAATGGAATATGTTAGAGCAATGCATACAGAATCATTCTCACAAGGAGGATTCAGGTTTTAAAGGAGGATAGGCACTAAACAATTTATGTAATGTTGGAGTGAATTAAATTTGTTAAAAAGAAAACAAATATGTATACAGTATGAGGATAATAATGGAATCTGTTATTAGTGTTTTTTTACAATAATACATAAAAATGCATACAATGATTTTATGGTGATGTTGAAAAAGGGTAATGCTCAACCTTGGAAGTTTCAATAACAAATTGTCCCCCTAGAGGCCTACTACCTATGGAAATATTGACATCTGAATTGTCAATTAAACATGGTTCTAGAGCAGTGATAACACAGACTAACACACCCTCTGTATGAGGTTTCATAGCCTACCACTTATTCAAACCCTCTGCTGAGGCTGTCTCTATTATTGGTGGTAGTTTGTCTATATCTCACCCCCTCCCAGCCCCATATCTCCATTACATTTAAATGTATACAGTAAGAAAATGAACTTGAACTTCTCCACATCCTAGTAACTATAACAAAAGATCCATTACTATATCCTGGCCAACTACAAAATGTATTCTATGTAATCTACAATGCATGAGGCATATCTAAACAAACATTAGTCTCTCACCATTAAAAAACACATTCTAATGTTATTGGGAATTCCAACTATCCATCTACAAACTATGACCTACTCTGCTATAAATAAATACATGCATTTCCAAGATTTCATCAGTGCAAACTCTCTAGAGCAGTTAGTGCATTCCTCTACTAGGGTCCTAAATTTACTGGACCTGGTCATCACTAATAAAGCATCTCTAAGCCCTCTGCCTGTAGTAACCCAATCAGTTAACAAATATAAAAAAAAAATAAATAGCACCATTAAGTGCTTCTCTCCATTAGGACCCAAATGAAAATGCTCACAAACTCAACTATCTTTAGGGAGTTCTCTAAAGAAAACTCATTGCAGGTGGCTAATAACTTGAAGCAACTTAAGAGCCCCCCCCCTCTAGTCAAAGGTGCAGTAGACAACACCACTGCATTTGCAGTGTCTATTCTCTCAAATCAATGCAAATAAATAATATGAATAAACCTCTATGGTGGAAAACTGCTGTAAGTATGCTATATAACAAAAGGTAAAAAAAAAGTCCTCACCCTTAAGAATAAAGTGAAAAAAACCCACTCTCAAGCTGCACTCATCAGTTTAAAAAGAACCTAGGAACAAAACCAAATCTGCCAAGGCAAAATATGAATTGAATACCTTATATACCACCAAGCTGACATGTAATAACAGAACATGAAAAAGAAAGAAAGGTGCCAACTCTGTGTAATCTATAAAAGTCCAAAAAAAAATACCACAGACTATTATTACTCAGTTTAGCGCTTTCATCTAAAACAACTTCTTCAGAACAGAGTAAATATCACAACTTAAATACTATCAAATTCATTCTCATATTAAAAAAAAACACCAGTCGTCAGTACCAGTTAATTAATTCAGGTCTATATCATTTACTCAAACTATCTTTTAGTGAACACCTTTTAATCAAACCCTTTACATTGAACCTTGTATTCATCAAAGTCTTTAAATACTGAACTACATAAAATCAAACCCTCCTATCTGGCTAGCTAACAAAACTGAAATGGTGATGCTACTAAACTACTCCTAAAAACCAGAACATTTAAAAACTTAACACATAAAATTTAATATTTTTTAATTTAAAAATAATCTGCAACTTATATGACTATACTTCCAGGCAGACCAGTCTACTCAAAAGTGGGCATCCCATTAAAATTAAAAATTAGATAGGAACACTTTATAACTTTCACTTTTACAGAGAAAGAGATATGGGCAAGAAGTAATAGGAATTCTTTAAAGGGGTTGGCAAAGGCTAAAGTATTGCAAAAGAAGAAACTCTCAAACCTCGTATTCATAGAAGTCTTTAAATATCGAATTGCATAAAATTGAACACTCTTATTTGGCCAGGTGACAAAACTGAAACCGTGACATCACTAAACTACTCCTAAAAACCAGAACACTTAAAAACTTTAAACATTATTATAATACATACAATTTAATATTTTTAAACAAAGAATTACTGACATAAAAAATAACTTACACTACTATTACTTTTAATTTAAAAATAATATACACCTTATAAAACTATACTTCTGGGCAGACCGGTCTACTCAAAAGTGGGCATACCATTAAAATTAAAAACTAGATAGGAAGCACTTTATAACCTTCACCTTTGCTGGGGCCTCTGCCCACTGGCACCCCCAAGTGGGGGGCTTTGCCCCCCAAATGTCCTAAAAATTAAATTTACCAATTCCGAGATCGCACTATGTTGATGAAAAGGGTAAAGTAGACCTAGGCTATGAATATTCATGCAGCCATCTGTATGAATATTAATTAGTTTTAACTGATTGTTGAATGGTGGGCGGGGTTTAGGTGGGACTTGCTACTGCGGATAATATGGGTGTTGGCCAACAAAAATAATTCAACAAAATACATTTTGATAATTGAAGACTTCGACAAACAGGAGGTTTGATCAAAAGGTATTCACTAAAATGATCATTGAAGTAAATGATATAGACCCAATTAATTCATATGAATAAAAAATTTGCTTCATAATTATTATTGCTAAAGTATATGCATATATTATGTTTTCCTTTTAAAACATATTTAATTTTAATGGTTCATTAAGACCAAGATATTTGCTCCTAGTCAAACTGCCATTTAGCCTCAGCTATTTCTAAACAATTCAACACCACCTATGTAGTTTTCCTTTATATGTTCTATTATACAAAATAAAAAATTGTTAAAGGAATTACAAACAGAATGCCTGTGTAATGCATTATTTGCCTCTCTAGTCTTAAAAGAATATAAATGTTCCTTTATAAGCTTGTGAATTTTCCTTCTAGTTTTCCTCATACAAAAACACTGGCAAGTGATACATAAAGTTTAGTAAACCACAAAATCTGTGCAATAATTAAAACTTTAATTATAACAATATAGCAATATTTCATTATTTCAATATAACAATTGCTCTTTCGTATTTTTCATATATTAAAACTGGTGTTCCAAAAATGAATTTACACCACTTACAAAAAACACATTCATGCATGACATCAGGTCTGTTAGTGTAGTGCCCATTGCACTTAGTGCCCTTTGTGCATACCTTGTCCTCCTTGTGAGGTGTGGGTAGCTTTGGCATCTATAGGAATAGAGGCTGTATTCATTGTCTGTATGCCCAACACACACTCTGTGCTCTCTGACCATGCCAGCTCATCACAGCCATCATTATCAGGGGCTGCAGATCCTCCAATATGAGGTGGGGCAGTTCCACAGTGCTGGCACTGGTGTAAGTACAGCAAAGCACAAAACAGCCTCTGTAAGTATGATCTAGCATCAGAAATATATACATGTAACAGAGGTTTACAAATAATAGCAAGAAGTACTTTAATTGCATACCTTGTGCAGATGGCTGTGGAGGGTGAATCCCTGATTCACCTGTACATTACACATTGACAGCTTTAATAATTTGGACAGTGATTAAAGGTTGCAGAGGACTTATAGTTATTCTTATACTGAAATAGGTCTATGTACCTGAGGTATCAGCAGTCAGTGTGGTCTCTGTGGCCACGCCAGTTCTGATCCAGCATCACTCTGTGGGTGTGTTGAGATGCCACTGTCTCTGAGAGAAGTCAGGAGTTCCTCCATCTCTGTGAGAGGTGGTACACTCAATGACCACTGACCTGTTGCCCTATCTTCCCATGCCATGACTTGTGCTCTTAGGCATCGCATATGATGTCACTGGCCCTGTGGCACACACTGTCATAATTGCAGTTGTGGCTGCCAACTACATTAACATCTGCAACAACATTATACCAGGAATGGTCCTGTAGGCCTGGTCAGCTGCTTGCAAGCCAAAGCGACATTGTCCATGAAAATGGAGGGTATGGATTAGTACATCATTCTTCTTAATGGAAAAGTTCAACTTACAGATGAATTTCTTAGCAGAAGTCCTAGCGTCAGCAGTGTGCATCTGCTTTCCCTATTTTTCAGACATGTATGGAAAGCAGTTGAATTAGCATCCTTGTTCCTGAGTAGTCCTGGCAAATCCATACACCACCAGTTCCCAATGTTGGTTGTACAGCCTGCTGTTTGTGTACCTGAAAGTTACATTTGTGTAGCTGCATTCTTAATTAAAGCCAGGCACACAAGCTTAATGTGCAAAAGTCCCCCTTCAAAATATTACCCATAGCACTGCAAGTGAAGGTGACATGACTGTTTTGTGTAATGTATATAACTGACACAATTATTTACTGAAAATGGTATCAGAAGCCCACAACAATGATCTGAGCTATGCTCTGAGTATGAGCTGATGGAGATGTTATGCTTAGCAATCCTTCAGTACAATAAATACTTTATCCTTGCAATCCCCATCTGAATACACCTTCCCTACACACTTACTGACAAATCTATGGTGTCTTCAAGTTCTATACCATTGAAAATCAGCTACACTTGAAAATATAGATTTATAAAAATGACTACTTAACCTTCATAAAAGCAGAGATGTGGATTTCCTCGATTAATTCTTCAGTTTATCAGTTTTTTCGGCTTCCAACCTTGGCTGTTCTGGTTTCCTCTGAAGAGCAATAAGGCTCTCTGACTGTCAATATGCTTATATTGTGCAGATTCTCCTGGCTGCACATAATGATTATGCTAATTAGGGTTCAACTGATCACTGGTTATGAATCATTCAGTTTGCACATCTACTAACCATCAAGCTCATTTCCTTGATTCTGTGCACACTCCTGAGTCACTGCAGGCAGCACTGTGCATGCACTGTCTAAATGACTTCAGGGGAGATCTGTAATTTCAAATCAAACCACATGTAAACGGAGTTACTGTAGTGCCTGATATCTGAACAGCATACACAGGGATACAGGACTACCATGTTTTACAGCTTAAAATGCCATTGTACACCATAATAATGCAGCACCTATATTATGCTAGCCTACCATCCATCACACAAATAACATGCTTGTCAATGCCCATCAGTGCATAGCAGATGCGATACAGGAGACCTGCTTTGTGCCAGTGTTCTGCCATCTTTCACTGAGATTCTTCAAAGTGAGACACCATAGCTGGAGAAGGAGAGGGTAATGCTTCTTTCAGATCAAGATATGGTATATGAAGGAGTCAAAATCTTTCTGTATCTCCTCCATCAGGATTACAGCCAGAGGCTACTTCAGGAGGGCTATCAAGGACCTAAGTATGACTGAAACCTGGAATAGCTTATTCCTGACTATTCACTGGCATCCCACACACGAGGAAACCACAATCCTATCTATCTATCCATCCATCCATCTATATATATATATATATATATATATATATTACACAGTGCTCTATTTCTCTCCATAACCCCTGTAGACATTGAAGTATATAGCTGCACAGAAGGAGATTAACGCACCTAAACCAGGGCCAGAGTGAGTATATTTGCTTCAACATGTATAGCTTGTAATGTTAACAGTGGCTGACTATAATTTTCAAAAAGTGTACTTTCATATCTCACTGTCACTTCTGTGAGGACTGTTGTAGGTTAACAGTTGCAGTATGACTGTTAAATGCTATATTTGTATATGTGCATGCATCCTGTATACAGTTGGACAAGTGGGTCAGGATGTTAGGGCTGGGCTTCCACCTTGTGAGGATGCTTGTGGGTTTAAATCCCTCTATATGGGATATCATGTTTCAGTTGATGTGTCCATCTTATTATACTGCCTAAAGTATTTGATGTGGGAAATACGTCTGACCAACTTCTTTGCTTGAGTGGACACCTGTGTCATGGACAACCCTTGCAAATAAACTTGTTTCATTCACTTATAACCTGTAAGTGAAAGGTATGTCTGTGGTACATTTTTTCTTTGTATATGTACATGTGTAGCAGACAAATCATTACTGCATTTTTGCGGAGATTATTGGCAGACCTCCCTACATTAATTTATCCAAGTACAGATGATGATGGTGCTGGGTTCAAGCCCGCCTCTCACCTGTGAACAGTAGCAGTGATGTTAACTTTGGAGGTGTGTTTGTTGTTAATTTGCATATATTAGTGCTAACAATCATAGGAAAAAATAAACAGCTGTAGTTTTCATTGTATTTGGATTTCTCTTTCCCTACTCTGTTTGGCGCTCTTCTTTCTATTACATTCATTTATTTATTTTTTTCGTATTTTCTTCATTTATTTTACCATTCATTGCAGCAGCATCTCAACCTGCACCAATTCCTCCAGCAATGTCTGTCAGCTCTCACGTGTGGCAGCTGCTGCAGCAGCAGCAGCACCACCACCATCAGAAGCAACTAGCACATCTGGGACCCAAACTGCCACAGTCAAAGCCACACCTCCTACCTAACCTACACCACCTGCTACAGGTAACCCTGCATCTTATGCTGTGACTGCTGCACCTGCTGATAGCAGTCTCCATGGAGGCGACACCTTCATCATTCATTGGCAGATATTGTGTATGAGACTATTGATAGGAAGATGGATGACAGAACTGGTTATATTGTGGTAAAACTCCACCAGCAATTCATTGAGTCATGTCCCTGTCCAGAACTGTCTCCACCAACTGAGATAGGAGCCAGTGGTGCCGGTATCTAGGGTGGTAACCTCCCACTGGGTAGCAGTTGGCAGAGACTGCAACTGCACACACCTCATTTTATCCCTCATCCTGGAGTTCTCTTTCCTTTTGTGCCCAGGCCTAGCCCTGTTAGTTGTTCAGTTCTGCCCTCACTGTTTTCCCTCTTTTTTGTTTGATGCCTCCTTCATGTTACAGCCCATTACTTTAATGCTGAGGTTAATACAGTTTAAGAAATGATACAAGACACCAAGGCTCAAACAAACACTTTTATGAAACTAAAGAAAACAATTTACTAATCAATTATCAAATCAGCTGATTGACAAAGTATTCCATGAAAATGAATCATGTATTCACAAGCATATGCATCAATAAAATCATCTTTGCCACTGATAGGGGGACTCCAGTCCTATTCAGTGCAGCTAACTGCTCAGTCAAGACAAGGCTGACACTGGCAAAATTGTTGTATGCTCAGTTCAGGCTAATGGTTCTTTGATCAAATCCGGATGATGAGTTCCATTCTTACTCACCTTTGAGCATTTTATAGCCTTGTATAAACAGTAGGGTCAAAAAGTACAACTGATGAAATAAATGTCTGACTTCACTGATGTTTCCACATATTACTTCCCCTTTCCAAAGAATAGTTAGCCCACAACCTTGTGACAGTTCCTCATTGAAATCCCCCATATTCTGGTAAACATATTTTAAGCTGGTAAACTCTATAGGTCAAGAAAAGTTCAGTTATGCTAGTATTCAGTGAGCAAGGCTTGCTTTTAAGCATGTTTCTATTATTTTAATATTAACAGTGTGTTTGTTAATCAATAATCAAACCGACATAAAGATACACAGTAGTAAGGAGCTTGAGGCATAAAATATTTGAGTAGGCTGTGTGGATCAGCCACACTTCACCATTGTGTTCCCCCCTCCCTCATTGTGTTACCAAAATCAGTGTCAGTCATGTCTGTCTTCCCTGCTACATAATCTAACCCCTTCCCTTCCACTTTCTTCCTTTCCCAACTTATCTTATATTTATGCATGAATAATTGGCACCTGTCCCACAAATAAATTTATCCCACCTTCCTCACCACCATTCCACTCATTCCATAGTTGCTCAACTACTGTTCTATCCTCTGCTTGCCTCCCCTTTTCATGTCTTTATTATATATATTTCAACCCTTTAGTCTTGTCAGAAAATACATAAACACACCTGGAACAAGCCCGTCTATGGCTTCCAAATCACTTTTGCAATTGTAATGTATGCAGTGGGTCACAAAGCAGCTCATGGTATATCACAGAACTAGGTTGCCAAGTTCCATATGTCCAACTAACTACAAATATTGAACTCAGGCAGCATCACCCATGCACAAGAGCTTTGTCATTATGCCACAGTTGACATAGACAACATAAGGTACAGCCTCAAAATTTGAGGAGCTCCACCTACAGGTTATTACAGTGCCAACTATGCCTATGAATGATAGCTTAAACCCCAATGTTGGTGTCCTGAGGGGTCATTTATGACTCTTTTATTCTTTATTTCTGCAAGTGTGTGACACCCAAATTCTGTGCATTTCTCTAAAGCAGTTTGTTCTCACTGTTACTGTAGCTCAGTGTGTAAATGAAATGCTTGTGCATTACTAGTGAGCAAGGTTGTTGGTTCAAGTCATCTTGATAGTTGGATGCTTTTCTCCTTTTAAATTTGCAAGACATCCAACTGCTGTGTGCTTCCCTAAAGCCATTTGTTTAAATGTTCCACACTTCAAGAATGTTGTGGCTTCAAGATCTCAGAGAGTTTTATAGGTTCATAGGTAGGTACTAGGCAATTGGCCCTAGGGCCTATATAAGCCTAGCCAAACAGTACACTGGGCTTTTGCCACCCAAGAAAATTATTTTCCTGTGCCCCTGTCAAGCAGAGCCACAGTAGTGATCCCCAGGGTGAATTTTCTATCCCCCATCCAATCATCAAGATTTTTCTTGAAGAGTGCTAATGAGGAGCTTTGCTTGATACAGATAGGTCATTTGTTCCAGAGTATGGGAAGTCACTGAGACAGGAATCTATCCCTCCAGCATGTTCTGTTTATTGTGGTGACAAGGTTTAGGTCCCGAGAGCGTGTAGTTGAGAGGGATGGGGATTTCTTTACGTGGAGCATGTCCAACAGCTCTGGGTTTGACATAGCTTTGAATGTTAGGCAGAGATCGCCTCTGAGTAGGCGATATGTGACAGAGTAAAGCTGGAGTTTTTTTAGATGGTCTGCATAGGGCATCTGTTTGGGGCTGGTAATCCTCTTTGTAAGGTATTTCTGTGGCTTTTCCAGTTGTTGTAGATGTTTTGTGAGGTACATACCAAAAGGGGTGTTGTACTCTATAATGGGTCTAATGAGTGATGAGTAGAGGGGAACAATTGCCTCTTTTTTCCTGGATGAGAAATCTTTTGTGATGAGGTGTGCCATGTAGAAGGATTTCCTGACTACTGTAGCGATGTGATTATCAAAGGAGAGACTACTGTCCACCTGTGTCCCAAGGTCTCATCACACTTTCGGTGTTAAGTAGACTACTGCCTATGTGCTAGTTCATGGGTACAGAGTTTTTACCAAAAGGGATGACAATGCACTTTTTGGCATTGAGCTTGAGGCCATGGCTTTGACACCTGGCATCTGTCTCAGTGGGGCCCTTTTGTAGGATGTCCACATCGTTAGGAGATTTGATTATGGCTCCTAGTTTGCAGTAATCTGTGAACTTTGTTAGCCAAAGACCTTCTGTGTTAGCCTGTACTTCAGAGAAGTAGATACTAATCAGGCGAGGACCTAGGACTGAACCCTGTGGTACTCCAAATAACGCAGATACAGATGTATATTTTTATAACGACTACTACATACAGAAAAAAGGTGTTGCTATGGGGGCTAGATGTGCCCCCGTTTATGCGAATTTAGTTTTAGCACAATGGGAATCTGAATCTATTTTCTCCTGTATTTATTGGCAGTAGATTTTACTGTATCTGCATTATTTGGATGACATTTTGATTTTTTGGGGGGGATCTAAGGAAGAGTTTCACGATTTTATTACTTTTTTAGGACAATCTACAGATTTTTTTAAAATTCACTTGTCATATCTTTGAAAACCATGTTGAATTTTTGGATATTAAGCTTACTGTTGTTAACAATAGAATTGAATCAACATTGTTCAGGAAGAAAACATACTCAAATTCATTCTTACACTTCGACAGCTGTCACCCGTTTCATCAAAAAAGGAACCTTGTCAAAGGTCAAATGGTCAGACTGTCCAGAATAATCAGTGACAACCAGGTGTTTGAACAGGAATTAGATGTACTTATGAGTATGTTCTTTGACAGAGGCTACCCTTACGATCTGGTCACCACTATCAGTAAGGAGGTGAAAAGTATGAGACTTATTAAATATAAACCTATCATTAATCTTGAAACAACAGAAAAGATTGCCCCTAAGATTACTGTAGCTAGAAATGATGCAATTATTATTCCATTCAACAACAGAACACAAGAGATTGTCACTAGTATCAAAGAAGCATGGGCTAGTATTATAGAGGTTAACATGGAACTTTCAGACATTTTAGGTATTGCACCCAAATTTACATACAGTAAAGGGAAAAATCTAAAAAACTTATTTGAGAACAATTGTAACAGTGAATCGCTCAGGCACTCAAAGATGAGCAAATGTGGCTCATATCATGTGTGCAGATGTATTAATGATGGTCCTTATATTTCTATCTACAATTATGGGAAAACTCTCAAATGTCCAAGCTGCTGTAATTGCAATTCCAACATGGTTGTTTATGCAGCAACATGTACAGTTTGTCAAGCATTCTACATAGGGAAAACTATCAGAAAACTAAAAACACGTATTATTGAACACCTAAGTGACATTAAAAGGCACAAAACATCTAACATGTTATTCAATCACAGTATAAACTGTACTAATTTAAAAAAAATTTTTTTTGTTATTGATAGAATACCACCCAATACACACAAAGGTGGTGACGAAAAAAACATGCTAGAAGCCAAAGAATGTTTATGGCAACTCGGGCTTAATGCCTGTAAACCGCCTGGCCTTAATGAGCAAATAGCAATTTCCAGCATACTGAAACTTAGATCACATTTTATATGACGATGTTACTTTATTACCTACTTATTGCTAGAAATTATACTTTTATATTATTTACGTTACACTATGTTTCATCGTTTACACAGATTACTTATTTTACACTATTGTTCTTTTAACACAAATCATTTTAGAAGAACCAGTATACCATTTAATATTTATATTTTCTTAACATTTTCAATATATTTATTAAGTACTATACATTTGTATATCACGTAAATGTATTATTTGTATTTATATTTATATTCTTATTTATATTTATATTTATAATTATTTACACAATATATAACATACAGATTTTTATATATTTACATTCAACATTTATATTATATACACAAGGATTTACATCAATATTTTTTAATATATTTTCACATCCTTATTTTGATTTAGATTCATACCGCATAATTATATATCTATATTTATATTTATATTTCACATCTGGTATTTATATGCATATATATTTTTTATCAACACACTACTTTTTAGGTACATTTTATGACTCTCAACAAACAAAGATGCATATATTATTCTTTGACATACATACATTTTTTTGATGTTTTTAGATATTTTGATGTTTTAAATAACATTATACACACACTAAAACAAGATTATAATAATATAATACATTTAAACTAAGACAAGGTTACATATATTTAATACAACACCTTCATATTTCTTTGTTTTACAATATGTATGTGTTTTTAAGCTGCTTAACACTGGCTATTCTGTGATAATGGAGATGATTGATTAATTGGTTATTTAATTGGCTCTGTAATTATTATTTAAGGGATGATGAACAACACTATCTTGTACTCTGATGATGCCCCAAGTCTAGGGGTGAAAGCGCTCAGTATCAGTGGATTGTACAGCATTAGTGGATTGTATCGTGTACTGTCTTCGTTTTGGTCTGGATTTTGTGTATTAAAGGTTTTTTAAGAGACCAGGATTCAAGGTTTGCTGAATTTTTGCTTACTAGTTTGTTCCACTCCTTGATGACTTTGTCTTTAGAATCAGTTATGATTTTGTTTTTGTAACTAGCTTTGGAGGATTTTATGAGGGATCTCAGCTTCTTACTGAGGCTGACCACGGAGTTCCTCCAATCATGGGATTTTACTCTTTTTTGAAACAGTTTCTTTCTTTTGTTGTAGAGTTTGTTTATAGCAGGGGACCACCAGATTGGCTTCCTTTTTTTGGAGGATAGCATCTTGGTTCTGTTAGGGATTGCATGATCCATGCACTTGTGTAAGTGCTTATAAGGGTGTCGTGAAGTTTGCCACTTCTGTCTAAAGAAGCGTGAAGTTGGCTTTGGAGAAATTTTTTATGGTGGTTTCCCTAATGGGGGGTGGGACTGGGATGTGGATGTCTAGGGTGATTTGCTTGTGGTCATATCTGACCAACGAGGAATGAACCTCTGGTGTGGAACACCAGTTGCCCATGTTGGTAATGCCAGGTCTAGGATATTGCTGCCTCTGGTGGGGATGTGGATAAGTTGATCCAAGGCACTGGAATTTATGAATTCCAGAAAATGTTGCACACAAGAGTTGGTACATGAGTAAATCACCCATTATTAGGGTGTTAGATTGTACCCTAATATTTTCCACTGTATCAAGAAATGAGGAGTGGGAATCTTGGGGCATGGTGGGGGATCTGTAGCAAGCTACAATTTGCATTGTGGTCTTGACCAGAGTTAGTTACACTTGGATAATCTCAGATGCATTATGCTGAGCAACTAGCCTGGAGGTGTGGATATCCTTAATGAATATGGACACGCCTCCACCTTTAGTGCTTCGGTCCAAGTGAGGTGGCTGAAAGGTGTGGTATAAATTATAGCCTGGTAATGCAGGGGTGCTCTCTGGAGCCTTGAACCAGGTCTCTGTCACTGCACAGATGTCGATGTTCTCCATTTTAAGGAGTGCCTCGAGTGAGTTCATTTTGAGGTTTAGACTTCTAGCACTGAGTAGCATTACCCTCAGATTTTGCTTGCTTGTACCTGTTACGGAGGTGAATTTGTCATTTGAATCTTGCCTAAAAAAGGCACTATAGGGGTGGCAAGAGCCTTAGCCAGTGTCCAGAATCCCAAGGGTGACAGGTGCAGGCCTTCTCTGGCAAAGCATCGTGGTTTGTCGATCATGTCATCCCAGGCAGAAAGATACTGGATCCCCTTAGAATGACACCAGAAGCTTAGCCAATTGTTGAAGTCAATCATTTTGTCCTTGTACTGTTGTATCATTCTGGGATATGGCAGGATGCTACTCAGGGCTAGAGTCATACCTGCCTGGGCTACAAGATCAGAAAGCTCCTCCATGACTCTTTTCATGTAGTCCAGGGAGGTACGTCTGAGATCATTCACACTAACATGGACAATGACAGAGTCATATTTGTACTTGCCAAAAACTTTTGGGGCTCATACTCAACGGACAAGCAATACTACTGCTCATATGTCCCTATAGCCACACCATGCTCCTACATAGTCTTGCCACAGCTAACAACTTTAATAAGCTGCTCATCATGCATACTTGGATGTATTTATTCTAAGTATTAGAGCTTGTCATGCAGGCACAGTAAACAGGTGCGGGCAAGGCCACAATTGTAGCCTTGGTGGTTCTAAATTCCAGGAATAGTGTACACATTCATTTTTGAGGAATGGCATTTTTCCAATTTCAAATGTATGTTATGCTATGTGTACTGGGGATAAAAGCATTCATCGGAAGAATGATTGTTTTCCTCTTTAGTCAATATAGCAATATGGTGTATAGTTTAGAGAAGGCATTAAGTTACATTATGAAAATAAAGTAATGATTAAAAAATATTACCAATGGGAGAAGAAAAAAGTTAAACATCTTTTCTGTTTTATTCTGAACTAATGGATTAAAACAACCTTATACTTTGAGAATGCAGTCTTATAAATCAAAATTTTAAGCTTCCAATTTAAATGAGCACTATAGGCAAAACTGTATATTTGTATAGCAAAAGGGTATTCCTGGGTGTAACCCTTTACTACAGCAAACTAATGAGACAGATTTTGCTGTATATGACACCGATATTTCATATGATATAAGCAACATCCCTTTACTGTATCAAATTAATGAACAGCTTTAGCAGGATATGGCCCTGTTTATACAATATAAACACATGAACTAGCCATAGTCCATATCATGATCATAAACCTTTTTTTTTCCCTTTTTGTCTACAATGGGTTGGGATGTCGTGTCAACTGTTGCTGTCTCTCTCAATTCAGTGCAACTTTTCTACCTTCTTTGTCAGCAAAGCCTGTCACAGGTCTTCTCTCACACAACTCATCCAAGCCATTTCTGGAAACTCTTAGTTCCTCTTGCCTTAATCCTGTTTGTCACAAATCTTCTTCACCAGATTGTTTTCTGCTTTTTTTGCGCATGTGCACAAACCACTGTAATCTGTTCTTTGACCTTTTCTGTCATTATTTCTTTGTCCCATAGTGTGCACTGGACTCATCTCAGACACTTCATCTCCATCACTAAAACTTCCTCAACTACTCTGCGTTCACTGCCCATATGCAGTAGTACTGGTCTTGCCACTGTTTTTCACACCTTGCTTTTCTGCTTCTTGGGCATTTTTCTGTGACACACTACCTCTGACCCTCTGTGCCAGTTGGCTGCAACCCCTCAAATTGTATCTTTGACCTCCTCACTTCTCCTCAACCACCAATCCCAACTACTTGAAACTGGTAACCTGTTCCTTTATTTTCCCTTCTATCTCAACTGTTAGATTTTTCTGATTTTCTCCATTTACTGCTATTACCACTGTCTTGTATTCAGTCTCATCCCATGTGCCTTCAGTTTTGCATTCCATTCTCTTAACTTTGCTGAAGTTCTTGTTCAGAGCCTACATGTAATGCCACATTGTCTGCTTACAGCAGCTTTGTTGATCTGTCTCGACCTGTTTGCTAATATAGTCCATTACCAGTATAAACAGTGTACTCAGAGAGGAAGCCTGAAGTACACCCACTTCTACTGGGAACCCCTCTGTGAGTGTGGACACTGTTCATACTTGTGTCACTGGGTTCTAGTAAATAGCCTGCACTATTTCTACCAGTGTTTCTGGGACTTCAAACCATCACAGGCCTGTCCAAATCATATTTCTTGGAACATTACCATATGCTTTCTCTATGTCTAGGAATGTCCAGTTGAACTCCTTCCTCATCTCTAGATTTTTCTCAATTATCTGTCTCACTGCAAACATCAGGTCAGTTGTGCTGCATATTGATCTGGATCCAAACTGTTCATTTTCCATCAATAAAGACTTATTTTTTTCAACATAATCACACTGCCAAAAAGTGAAAGGCATGTTTATTAAACCTGCATAGTTTTGTAAAGTCAAGGCAGGGAAAGACAAGGATCATATAATTCTTTCCCCCTCCTTCAACCTAAAGCCCACCCCCACAAGCACAATAAAAAACTACTCCTCCAACTTAAACCTTGCTGCAATGCACCTGATAATTTATTACCATCCTTCCTAAATTATCTGACGACAGTATTGTCTTTCCTATTTCCATTTTAATTAACAGATCCATCCAAGAATCCGATGTCCCTTCTATCTGGTGACATACATCATCCAACTCCACAAGGGAGGTAAAAACACTGACACCACCAATTTCAGGCCTATTGGCCTCCTTTCACCACTCTCTAAAATCCACGCAACATGGTTTCCACCCTAGCCACAGTACCATGACTGCCCTCCTCTCCTTTCTCGAGACCATTAACCAAGCTCGTGACTCTGGCAAAATTGTATCTACCCTGTTCCTAGACCTATCCAAAGCCTTTGACACTGTCTCCCACCCCTTACTCCTATCTCAACTCTCATCTCTCCTCTTCCACCATAGCCTTGTTCTCGAACTACCTCTCTGAATGACAACAAAGATTGAAATCTTCACCCTCTCCCTTCCTACACCCCCCAACTGGTGTGCCCAAAGGTTCTGTCCTTGGCCCTCTAATCTTCAATGTATTTATCAATAACTTTCATTGCACCATCTCTGATTGCTCTCTAACTCAGTACGTGGACGATTCAACAATCATCTGTTCTGCAGACGCTCTCTCTGACCTACTTCTAAAAACCCAATCAGCTTTCTCTAAAACAGAAATCTGGATGCAAAACAATCACCTGGCCCTAACGCAAATAAAACTAAACTGATAATCTTTTTCCTTCTAGAAACTCATCTACTGACAATATACACAGCCAGAATTACTTCTCCATTGAAATTGTACCAGATACTAAACTGCTCAATGTCATCATTGATGAACATCTAAAATTCAACACCCATATCAAAACTATTATTAAAAACCCACAAAAAACTAGGACTCCTGTACAGACACAACTGCTACCTTACTCCCTCTACCTGAAAGACCCTAGCCTCCTCCTACATTCTCCCCTCTATCATGTATGATGCTCCTCTGCTAACCAACTTCCAACAAGCCAAACTAGAATCCTGTTACAATAAAATAAGCAAATTCGCCACAATTTTAAAAATTCATCTTATCATTGCCACTCTCTCCATACTCTGCAATGGCTTGAACTACCTAATTACCTCAACTTCCTTAAACTCACCACTGCCCATAAGCTCATCTTCAAGCCCTACAGCTGCCCCTCTTTTGCTACCACCTTTGCCCCCTATATTCCTAACCCCTCTCTCAGATCAGAAAATCAAAACCTCCTACAAATCTCCAAACCCTCTCAACCCCCTGGCCACCTCCTGCTGTCATACTCCATAGCTAAACTATGGAATGCTTGGCCTCCCTCTCTTCGCAATACTCCAAACCACACCAACTTCTAATCTGTCTTGTACACCTACCTATCTTCAAAATGGACATGCCCATGCCATTCTCCATTATAAGTCCCACCACTAACTACATCTAGCCATTAATCTCTTTCCAAGTACATCTTTCCCTCTCCTGTATCTATCCTGCACTCTCAGCTCCTTCCCCAGCTACTCCTACTACTTCTCACTCCAAACTGTGCTCATCACTATACTCAGGCCATTATTTTGTCTAATTACTACACTCTATTAACTACTACTGGTTGGTCTTCTGCTACAGCACGGTTTACTATGTTAGAAATTCCTATTTCAGAAATGTATCTAATTTGTATAGACAATATTCCAGCAATGACATTATTTTGTACTCCTGTTTGTTTTTATTTTACCTCATATCATTAAAATGTATTTGACTGTATTCTCAGCCTGATGTGGATGACTATATGACTATATTGCTTTGTGTATGTTTGTAAACCAGCCTGACTTGGATTGTGTTACACATTTACATAAATTCTGAGACACTGTCCAAAAGTTACAGTATATATGTATGTATGTGTATATATATATATATATATATATATATATATATATATATATATATATACGTGTGTGTATATATATATATATATATATATATGTGTGTGTATATATATATATATATATATATATGTATACATATATATATATATATATATATATATATATATATATATATATATATATATGTATATATATATATATATATATGTGTGTGTGTAGTCTTTCAGTGATAAAAGTCACAAGCTGGTCTGCCAATCACTTACAGCCCCACCAGTTTAAACAGGTGCTTACAGATGAAACAACTGCAACCTGCATTTTATCAAACACTGTAGACAGTTAAAAAAAAAAAAAAAAAATGGGGGGAGGGGGGCAAATGATCACCAAAGCATCTCCGCCTAACTAAAGAAGCAAGAATATTTTTTATAGCAACCATCAACATCTTTTTGTATCACCTGAAATCAATTCAGAGGTGGGGGTTTGCTTAATGGTGAAGACTTTTACCTCAAAGACACAAGGTATAGGGTTCGATTCTCACCTACAGGGAAACTGGCTAGACTTAAATTGTCCTACTGGGGCAGCTAGTCCAGTACTTACCTAAGAACCTATCAATAAACCTTATAAGATATAAGATACAAGATACCTTAGGCAAACAAAATCTCCTTTGTCAGGAGGCAGTTAGTTGAGTAGGGAGGCATGTACATATATTTTGTGTAAAAATTCAGAAGGAAAAATAAGTTCACAAACAACCAAAGTGAAGCAAGCTATTTTTTTCCCCTCTTTATTTATAAATAAATAAATAAACACACCTGATTGGCATCCTCAATAAGTCTGTGCCCAGGGCCGGCCCGCATTTGCCCCTATCCTTTCTACAGCTCTGCCTGAAAAAAAATCATTGCTCTGATTGGATTCCAAGAAGCCTGCAAAACTGTTATGAGACCTTAAATATGGAAAAGTCTGCGGTGGTGCAGCGGTAGCGTTGTCGCCTCACAGCAAGAGGTTCTCCCATTTGATTCTCGGCTGGAGCGCCTTCTGTGTGGAGTCTGCATGTCCTCCCTGTGGTCGAGTGGCGTTTGAAAGACATGCGTAAATGGGCATGCCTTCATTGAAAGTTGGGTGTCGAGCTGGCACCTCGGCACCATATAACTCTATTGCCAATTATTAGAGGACCGGAGTTCCACTGTGGCGACTCCTAACTGGGAAAAGCCGAAAGAAGAAGAACTGACATGATTGTATAAAGGAGTGTCATTTAGTAACAATGAGCATTCATTGAAGGCTTACTTATTTGATCTATAATTTATTTGTCGTTTATCTCAACTGCTTGAATCTTTACCTGTATAGTTCTTTGGTTTAGCACATAAATAAACATGAACTTGAACTAACTACCATAAAGATAATTCCCACTGTGTTTTAATATTAATCATGTGATGGGTTTTATTGGCCAGCTTATATTATCTGATCAATCATCTGCTGCCCTTTAACTATTTTTTTACCATGCGACAATGCACTCTTTCTAGCATAAAAACTTGTGCATCTTACCATTTTTTATAATCTTTTCAATAAATGTTTCAGGGTGTTTTCTGAATGAGATTGTGTATTTGCCATTTATTTTTTTCTTTTCCTGGGGTGGTACAGACAGGAAGCTGTGGGTATGATACTGGGGAAAAGCATAAAAAATAATTCTGATGAAGATTGCACAGTTTTTGGTTAAACACCCTCCATGAGGTCCAAATAACCAAATTCACTAAGTCAGTTGATTTGAATGATGCATACTAATGTCTAAAACTATTTTACTTTCTTTTACCTTGGCAACAAAACACCCATTACTCATGTTCATATCATTTTTGGCATTCTACTTCCAACGTTTGTAGATCATGTCACACATCATGGAACAAGGTAAGGAACTATTCCACTTTTTCATCTGCAAGACATTGGGATAAGCCCTGATGCCACTGCATGGTTCAAAGACTTACTATCTGACTGTTTATTCCAGGTAGAGATGACTTAGTCTTTCCGGCATTTCCCTCATTGACTCTGGAGTCCTACAGGGATCCATTCTAGCATCTCTTCTGTTCTCAGTTTTCATCAACAAACATCCCATAGACCTGTCCCATTTACCACTACTTCTTTATGCAGATGATATGGTCATCTATAGGTCCGATCTTTCATATCATACAATTGAAACATCTTCAAAAGCACATTTGTCAGTTGCATCACTGGCACTAAACTCCTAGAAACTACTGCTTAATAACACAAAAAAGTTTATGCTATTCAGCATCCATAAAAGATTTAGCCAAGCTCCCAAAGTCCTTTCATCGTCTTGGCTGTGATAACAGTTCCATTGAAACCAGCACCTCCTTTGGATATTTGGAGATCTGGCTAGACCAATCATTACATTTCCATGAGCACACTGAAAAGTTGAGAGCCAAGACCTACAGTCTACTCTTCTGGGCCATAAAGTAGTGCAGTTCCTCTTACACCCAGCTAGGGCTGCTATGGGAAGAGGGATCCTCTTGTTCAACTTGATTATGGTTTACGTTGTGTGCATCTGTCTCTCAAACACAATGCCACCCTTCATACCCTCTCCAGCAAAATATATGATTAATTTCTAACTCACCATGGAATAAATATCACTGACTTGTTCTTTCAAAGGCTAAATGACTTCCAGTACAAGCAGGACAATTCTTCTTCCTGGATCCTTACGCTTCAAAATACTCAAACTAGACACCCCCTCCCCTCTCTCTTCCAAAATGTTTTACTTCCACTCCAACTTATAACCTAAGAATCCAAGTATTAGCTGGTCCTTCCCTACAAACCCATTCTCTCAGACTGCACTCTACTAGCTACTGCTTCTCTGTAGTGGTCCCAACACTATCACAGTTACTTCCTCCTGATTTAACTGATCACACAAAGTACTCGCTGCTCAGGCCACCATTCACCGTTCAAACAATACTTACTAAATTGACTGCAGCTGTCCATGTAAAGGACATGTCGTCTAAACTGATACCTCCAACTGCGTAGTACCTTTACCTCCCACATAACTGTGACTTACTTGTTGCTGCTGTAAATCCACTACCCATACTCTAGCCCTCGTTACTCTTACTGGTCCTTATCAGCCTTCCTAACCCATTTTCTATTTGGTTACTAGTTTTCTTTTCTTTGACTCTACTTAGCAAAATGATTGTTTACAGCTGTAGTGATGTTATCTTATTTTCTGTGCTGTTCTAAACTAGCTACTACTGCCCATATCTCTACCACTTCTACTCTTTCTGCTTTATTCATCCTTTTATATTACACTCCTGCAGCTGCACATATATATATGGTTTGTTACAGCTTCTTCTTACACACTGGTTATCAGATTTTCTATTTGTATAATGTACATTGTTTTGTAACATTCTGCTGTAACCCAGGGTCAGCCTGTAATTGATCATGGTTTGATCAATATTCTATTTATGAAATAAATACATAAACTAAGCAGCCCCAGGGGCATGAGGCAATGGTAGTCAGGAGCTGCCAAAAGTTCTCAGCCTTCAAATTACAGGGGTTCCTAAAATCATTATATTACCCTTTTCCTTTAAACAAATAACGTATAAAGGTATGTACAGTCATACCTGCAATATTCCAGATGGGGTAGGTTATTCTCTTTGCTAGTGTCATGTCAGAAAGCACAGTACTACATTAAGGTCGTACAAGTTAAAATAATGCAGTACACATTCAAAAGCATGCATGACATATTGAATAAACATTTACAGTTTATAGTGTGCTGTACACTAGTAGAAACATGCAGTCAAATCACTAAGAGCACTTGTGATCTGAACACCTTGATGGCTTTGAGACTTACTTCATATAGCTCTTGATAAAACAGTTCCTTGGGACACAAAGTCAAGAAACCATAATAGTGGAGGTTTGGCTACTTTTTGCAAAGGGACTGCTGCCTGATTAGCTAGTATCCATTCTTAGATACAGTGACCACAGTCACATTTAATATCACAGTTTTATAACTGTTCTAAAGAAACATGATTATACACCTTAAAAGTGTAAAATATAGCTTTTCTATCACTCTCAATATACAACTTTCATCTTGCTTTTGGTCTTAGTATTTGTGGAGTTTTCAGTTATATAAAAGATTTGGCTTACTTTTAAATAAAGGAAATTTGAGTATTAAAACCAGATTTTTAAACAGTTCGGAAAACTATGTGGTATGGGTCTATTTTTTTCTCAAAAAATTCAAGCATTGTTTTAATGGAATTCCCCGCATTTAAACTATGTATTCACTTATTTGCAGGCTTGTCATATATTAGCAGTCGTTTATACTGAGAATGATTAGCTTTTTTCAGTCTTTGCACTGGATAAAACAAAATGTATCATTTGAACATTCTGTTCTTAATGAGTCTTTTAAACATTCTGCCATTTCCTCTTAAAAAAATGCAAGCAATTACTAACAAAATTTCCATAAACTCAACAGAACCTCTTTGAAAAATTAGGCTTTGACTGATTCATATGCTTGTCACGTTTGTGTTTTACCAATAAATGGTTAATTGTAGTCTCTGCACACTGTGCAACAAAAATGCATTAATGAATGTACTTTTCAATAACATACTTTAGCTGTTCTGTATTTCCTCTGTTCATAAAACCAAAACAATCTTTATTTCACCTTTTGTAGCACAATTATTTTTGTTCTATATGATTTTGCTATTTAGTTTAGCCTTGCAGAAACATAAATATTAATCTATTATTTTTCACTGAAAAACTAACTGTATGCCATATTATTCAACCTCAGAATGTAAAAAAAAAAAAAAAAATCATAGCACTGGCCTTTAAAAACTAGAGCAGATGGACAAAAAAGTAGTGCCCCCTCAACAGCAGGTTGCTTAGTTAATGGTATAACACGACTTACCAAATTACAACACTGCAGGACTGTATCAAATTTAGCAAATAGCTTTATAGAAGCTGCTTGCTACATTCTTGCAAACTGGGAACACCTTACAGTGCTGGCTTTAGGACTTATATTTGCACTGTTCTGAATGGACCAATAGTATAGTGCATTTAGAAAAATGGACCAATGGTACCCATAAATAGCTGCCTGTACTACTGGTCCATTTTCTAGTAACAATGAGCTACTGGTCCATTCCAAGGATCAGTAGCACAGTGCAGATACAAAAATGGTCCAGTTACATAGCTGGCCGGTTGTGTTCTTGGTCTGTTTTTCTAGCTGAACTGTGTTATTGGTCTGTTCACTGAACCAGCAATACAGTGTAACTAGAAAAAATGAGCAATGGCACAACTTGTGTTATTAGGCCATTTATCTAGTTACCATGGACTACTGATCTGTTTGATGACTCCATTTGGACTATGATGAGCATCTCTCTAATTAGCTCTACAACTGAGCCAATGAGAGAACAAAAATCAGAGCCATCAAAGGACACATTGGAGCAGTGGAACAAATGCTAAAAGGTGGGCTAAACTTAGAATTTTATGACATTTACTGTGGTCGGATAAACAGCATGCAGCAAACCACTCAAACAATTACATCATTATAGGAGCATAGGAAATATAAAGCAATTGATTCACAAAAACATTTACTCCTTGGGAATATCTGACCTCATGCTGTACCCCCCTTTTCAAGAAGAGTTGGTCCCATAGTAAGTTTATGCTTACCCATCTAACTATCCTGACAATTTGAAAGATGCTATGATATCACATTGATTAACTTGCAGGGGCAGTGCATTTCAGAGGTAGGCTAGAAGTTAGATAAATTTGTCTCTTTAACGTATTTTATTTATGTACTGGTAGACACGAATGTCCTAGTTCTGGGAGCTATATGACTTTTAAGGATACAGGGAACCAAGGCTGATGAGGTTCCTAATACTGTAAAATGCAAGGTATAGTAGGACAGCTTTGCTGTACTGTGATGTTTTTTCTTCTTCTGCAAAACTTGTAGTCTTGCTTCTTCTACTGCTAAAGTAGTTACTAAAGAACTTTCAGATGTCAGGTTATTGTCTGAAAATAAATTTTGTTATGTAGATTCATTACTTATTATATATCCACTACCACTTTTTTTTCTCATTAGTTCTAATGTCTTTGCACGATTAAAGTCCTGGGTTAATTTTCTTAACTCAGCTACTTAGTCTGAAACAGTTCCGCAAGCTTTCTTTTATGTTCTTGGCATTTAATTCTTTTTATGTTTATGGTTAAAATGCCCAGTTTCACATCTTTTCTCATCTGGTTTGTTACAAGTTAAGAGGCTGTTGCCTCTTCTCATTATATTTGAATTTCTAAAAAGTGAAAGTATTTATTACTGGAATTGCATCTGTTGCCGAAATTTAATCAATATTTCATATTATAGGATACCTTCACAGCTTAGCAGACAAGCTGGTCTCAGTTGGGGACATGGATAACTTAGGCACAGAGACTTTTTTAATTGTTCTCTACTTTTGAATGGCACATTTGCCAGCACCAGAGTTAACAGCAATGACTCTTTGTCAATTGCTGTTAGTGAAATATACATTTTTTCTAAGCAGTGGTTTAGTTTTTTTACTATTACTGAACTGTACTTCCATGCTGGCAGTAATGCTCTGTTTTGCAGAGTATTTGGTATAGCAAAACAAGTTCTTTTAGGGTAAAACCATGGTCTTCATGGACAGTTCAGATTTGTATAACATGAAATATAAGGTGCAATGTCATTTTTTTGTGTGTCACTTATTCCTTTGAAAATGTCCTTAACAAGCTACAACATCACTTTCTTCTAGGGCAAAAGCTTTTGGTGCAGAACTCTTCACATCAGAGTTAATATATTAATCAGTCACTACTGACTGCCTGTTGTTTTTCAAAATTTGTTACAGGTAAAGGGTGCTTAGATAAGAAATTTGCAAGATTCTCCCTCCCCTTAAAGACTTGAAGTCACATTACTATAGTCTCAGTCTTCATCTTTCTATTCTTGGTGGTAATAATCTTGCACAGTTAAATATGGGGGCACTCAGAAACAAACTGAACAGTGGATTATGCAAAATAGCATGACTGGTGCTTATGCATGGGGAGTCACAAACAGTGCAGGATGCTTCCTATGCTAATGACTGCATAATGATGTACAGACGAATGTCAACATTCTAAGGACAGCCACTGCATATGCAATCAATGAAATCAAACATGACAGCACAATTCAGAAACATAACCTTAGTACAATGAACTGTGGTGATCAGCTATTCAGAGCACCATAATTTTTGTGTGTACATGAATATTGTTAATACTTACATGCTAGGATCAGCATCGGCAGTTACCGGACATCCAAGTATTAGTGGTCACCTCAGGAGGCAGTGCCCATGATGTTGTGCGTCACTGCCCCTTGTGTTGCAGAAGGGTTTATGGATGGCTGACATATCATCACCTTGATGACTATGACACTGTCAACTACTATTGTGTGGACAAAGAGAGACACCATAACATGACTTCTGTTAGTAGATATGTGCTGTCCTCAAATGGAATCCAGAGGGATGCACGTAATGCCTATCATAGTGGTCATAAAGATTTATGTAACATTACCAATAGTGTCTGTTTTGTGGGAATAAGCCTCACAAATCCAAAATTCATTCCTTGACATCATGCTGCAGCATCTGAAGGATGTTTGGATTCCATGAAGAGCACAAGGCAGAATAACCCTTAGGCTGGTATTCTGTGACATAGTGTAATTACCTAACCACGGACCGCAACTGATATTGCTATCAAGGTCCATGTATATCAACTGGAAAAGCTTCCATTTTTTTAAACCACCAGATGTTGTAAAGTCTGCAGAGTATTACATAGAATGTGTCGGTTCACCATCAAGGAATTTCTCATGATTCCTAAATCTGGCACATGTATGACCTACACCAGCATTTCATGCACCATGACTTTCTATACTGAAATAAACTCTTTCTGCATACTCAGAGGTCTGTTTTTCTTCTCAGGGAAAACTGGAAATTAATGCCAGACTCGGAGAAGTCAGACTCTAGTGTAATGATAGGAGAGTATTCATAATCTCAGCCTATGCCCCACAGTATGGTTGTGACAGAGAGGAAAAGTGTGCACTCATTTAGCAGCTGCAAGACCTACTAGATAAAGCAGGACACCATGAATTGGTGTTGATAGTGGGTGATCTGAATGCACATAGTGGGACAGACAAAACAGGATATAAGGACTGCCTGGGTCCACATGGGTGGGAAAACAGCAATAAAGAAGGAGAGGCCATTCTAGACTTCTTTCTATGACAAATGACTTGATGGTGGCCAACACATGATTCAACAAGACAAGACAGTCACCTGATCACATACAAGAGTGGCCAACATGCAACTCAGGAAGACTTCCTTCCTCCTAGTAAGGAAAGGGTACTGGGATAGAATCAGTTATTGAAAAGTGATCCCCAGTGACGCAGTCAGGCCACAACATAAACAACTGGTTGCCACAATCAGCTGCAAGCAATTGTCAGAGAAGGCTCTAAGGTCAACACAGGCTAGGCTTGGAAGTTGACCAAAGAGAAAGCACGAGTTCAAGGAATTATTAAAGCCTCTAGAACCTCAAGGACAACAGTAGGAAACAGGTGGAGTTGAAGAAAAATGGCAGCACTTCAATACATCATGTGTGCGGACTACAGAACAGATGTGCCTGAGCCAGGTATGGAAAAAAGATACACAAGGAAAACCGTTGGTGAAATGCAGAAGTCAAGGAAGTCATCAAAAGAAAGGAAGAGTGCAGGAAAAAGTTGGGGAGAGAAAAGACACACCAGGCTGGGAAGAAATAATGACTGGCTAACAAAGAGGCAAAGAGAGGAGTTGCAATAGAAAAGAACAAGGCATTAGAGGCACTCTACAAACTTCCGGAAAGTGAGTCAGTACAGGGCATAAAGAAACTCAGACTGCAAGGCAAAGACAAAAAGATAAGATAGTCAGATAACCTTCATAAGGAATATCAGCAACAACTTGCTCACCAGTCCACAGGACATCAAAGGCAGAAAGATGGAGCACTTCTAGCAGCTTTCACAATGAAGAAAACCCTACAAAAGCTGTACTGCCTCAGACACAACCTACAGTGAAATGAGAGGAGGGCTCCTCCCTAGAAGAATAAAGAACAGCAGTAAGGAAAATGAAGTCAGGGAAAGCAGCAAGCTCAGATGATGTCACAGCAGATTTGATAAAGATGTTTGGTGAGAGGAGAGAAATGGCTCCTAAAGGTAGTCAAAGCAGTATGGAGAGAAAGGCGTATCCCAGATAACTGGACAATAAGCATACTAATTGCCAGTGCTCAAGAGTAAAGGGGGCATTCACAATTGTGGGGCAGTACAGAGGTATGAAACTCCTGTGACACTGGATGAAAGTTCTGGAGAGTGTGATTGATAAACATGCAGAAAATATGGGACAGACAGGAAGAAGGGAAGAGAAAAAGAGGGTGTTCAACAAAGAGATTGATGGATTGTGTGAGGGAAGACCTATGGCAGTCATGCATGACTGTCAAAGAAGGGAGGACAGTGGGAATGAATTGAAAGAGAGAGATGGCGATAGCTAATGATACCCTGAACTCATGTAGAAAATGGGAAAAAAGGGGGGAGTTGATGATGATGACGACATTCCACAGTGTCTTCTGGCTGACATGTGCACACATTGCTACCCACATCGTGTCCACAGTAATCTGGCCCCCTTGAACGTTCACTAATTCATAGATTGTTACTAGGCTAACAACCTGGTTGGGGGGGGCTAAGCCTACCCAAGTTTTCCCCAAAGAATAATGATGTCCTGTATCCAAAAAGGACATTGATGGGCAGGCATTTATAACTTATTCAAATGGTGCTTACAGCTGTGTGTTGCAGGTGATACTGGCTATACCTTGGAAACATGGCGTATGTCCCTCATTTACAGCCACTAGTCCATGGCAGAGATGGCATACAACACTGTCAAAACACATATTAACATGTAACATCATCAAACATATCTTAAGACTGCTAAATGTCTCCTTGCTGTTTTGATGCATCTGATGGGATACTGCAGCACACTTTGGACATGAGCAGCAAGATACTTGTAATCTCTGCAATGTTACAGTGAAAGCTGTCACAACTTGGGAATACCCAATTTACCTGTGGAAACAGCAGAGAAGGAGACAGTACATCAGTCATGAACATACCCACACAAGCATGAGCCAGGCATAGTCGTCATCCTCTTCATTTACACAGGTGGAAGTGAGGCACAGTGAGTGGGGGTGGCCAGCAGTACTAGCACAGGTAGAAGTATCATAGGTATTAGAGCAGTAACCATGCATCTAGTTTGGATGTCAGGGAGACTGGGATCACATCCTTCTGTAATGGGATAGAACTATCCTGGGTGGAATGCAGGCTGGGTTTACCATGTGGCCCTGCAGTGTCAGGACTGTAGGTGTCCTGTCCAGGAAAGTTTGTACTACATCAAAGGCATGTACAGGAACCCTAATGCTGTCACATGTGGTATTCCAGTAGAATACTGGCATCCATGACCTTCAGAATAGGCACATATAGGTGTTGCTAGTTGTAGGAGTACAGAGGAGTGTAACAGCATTGAACTGTGGGACCCTGATTGGCTTGCCTGGTAAGCAGTGCCCCTGATGGAGCTGGAAGATCATCAGCAATGACCATGCGAGTGTCCTTGTCCAAGGCAGGAGGTAGCCATGGCCAATATGGACACTGAAGCTGTCTCTGGAATGGTGTACGTCATTGGTGTAAATTTGGCAAGTGATTTTTTGCTAGGCACATCCATCCCTTATAGCACAGTCACAGTGGCCAGTTGCATGCATCCTTAAGGTTGCACCAATGGCTCATACCTGGGCCACCACTGCCCTCAGCAGGCATGAGTTCATAAGGTCACTATATGTCTGTCAATCTCCATGCATTGCAGGATGCTGTGCAGTCCGTGCAGTGGTTGTAGTTTCTCGCAGGTCACACAGCACACAACATCTCTGACATACTGTGAGTAGTAGTTATCTGTGCCTGGATCACTAATCTGTACATCTACTAATTGATGCCAAAAGTGACACTCAGGTCTAGAAATGTTCTCTAGTTATGGCAGACATGGTCAAATACTCACCTGGCCCTATGCTGGGTGTGCACACCTCAGAGGCAGTGTAGGCCTCTGATGCCACTTGTGATGATGCCTGTGTAGCAGAGGTGGGGTACACATGGACAGTATGTCTTTCACTGAACACAGATGAAGGTGGAGGGGCACTGTCATCTCAGCTGTGGGTGATGTGCTACTGCTGAGATTGCTACTGTGTCAGACTGTGCCATCATCATTACTCACTGGTGACCCCCCTGAAAATAGGCATGTTCCAACCTGTAATGCTGGATTCTCTCCCAGTGGAACATGTGAACACATATGGATAGCATACATGTGACAATGTTAGAGCATTTTTGTGACTATCACCACCATGTGGTACACGAATCGCTACATGCCAGTCACATACCCAACCTATAGGCACATGTGTATTTTGTGGTGCAGGCTATCACTGTTGCAGTTTCAATGTCTCTGAGTGATAGATGTGAATTATTGTTTGGATAAACTATGCACAGCTTCAAGTCACTGTTTTACAAGCATGCAACATGCTGCTACTCACCTGGTTCATCCCCTAGAGACAGTCCGACTAGCCAAGCTTCCGCATCCAAGCTTACTAACAGGTATGAGTTTTTTTTTTTTTTAATTTTTATTTTCTTCCATGAAGGATAACAGAAATTCTTCCATGTCTAAATGTTGAGGTCCACCCCCAATTTTCACCCTTTTCCTAGCATAGGACTATACCTTGGTCTTGGTGTGCAGTAAAATATCAATGATCCTGTGATGCACCTGTTGCATCAATCTATTAGGTCCACCCACAGCACTAATGTCCTGCAACAGTCCTGCCATGCCTGGTCACAGAAGGCCTTGTATGGGTTATCTTTCTCAAAGATGAACTCACTCTGTGTGCACAGGGCCTGTACCAACTCTCTCTCTCATAAATGGTGAAATTTTCCAGCTGTTGCCACTCCTTCAGTCACATGACAAGATGGTGCTGTACCAGTTCCTAGAAGTACTGAGGTATCAAATGTCAACTTCAGTGCAGGTCTTTAAAAAAGAGCAAGGTATAGTATAAACTACACTGACATTTTATACTATTACTCTTGCTTCTTTCAAAATGCTTTAACAGTTTGGCGAGTTATTCACAAAATACCAGGTTAAACAAAAGCAGAACCAGTACTTGTGCATACTCTTGGACTCTGCATTTGTCAAATACTACAACAACACAGATCTGCGACGGTCACAGCACATCAGCTAAATGGGGACCATTCCTTTTTTCTTATTCATATTTTTACTCTCCCTCATAGTATCTTCCAACCACTGCTAGAAAGCACTGCTGTAGTTCCATAAACCCCGCCCTCTCTAAAAGGATAAAAGCCCAGCACCAAAACATTGAGTTAGTCCTCTCCCAACAAGCCATCTGATGCAAGTCTAACTTGCTAAACTCAAGTCATCAGCAGCATAGGCAGGTACTCTGCCTCTGAAAAAGAAGGCTGGGACTAATACAGGCTCAGATATGTAAAGAAGATGACAGACCACTCAGTTAAACAGAGGCATTTGGGTTACAAGTTCATTAATAATTTCCAGGCCATTAAAGGCCTAGAAAAAGGGTAAGATATACTCACCCCAGAAGAGAAGCCTCACTGCTTTGGCAGCAAAAACAGGGTGGATGTGGGAGACTTTAGACAGCTTCAGTGACAGCCAAGGACTAACCCAGACAATAAAAGTAAATAAATATCACTTTTCATGTCACCATCTGGAACTCTGCTAAAGTACATGAAATATAGAGAGCTTTCACCTCTTTTGTAACATCTCCAAAGGCCACATCCTGTCCCTCAGCAATGAGCTAGTACTAACTGTTGGCACCTTCACTCTCTTCGTCTGGATGATCTTGCACAAATCCATGTCCTACCATGAGTAATAAGTTTGTATTCCTTCAAATAAAAAAAAAAAAAACATTTTCCTTACCATATATGAATCATGAATACAAAAAAGCTAAAAACCCCTAGAAACCAAAACTGGGATTTTTAATGCAGAACATAACTACATTTCATACAACATGAAATAACGTAAAGATGCGATCTTCTCTACTAAAAATAAGCCATTTTAGCCTACAACAAAGATTTCTCATACATACCCCCCCCCCCCCAAAAAAAAATAAAATAAAATTCTGAAACTCTATCAGTCATTTCCCACACCCAGGTCATTCCAATACACTTCACTCAACAAGAAGAAAAAAATGAAACCCTGCTCTCAGGTGACAGGCAACCTCCTGACATGTCCTGCTATCACTTACAAAGTTGCAATACATACATATAAAAGGGTCCATCACTGTAGGAAGGGTTCCCCATTGTTGGAAATAACCTGTGCTCTACTTGTACAACTGTGCCTTCACCGCTCCTTTGAATAAGAACCATTCCATAGCTGTACATCTCCTTTATGTAATGGAGGGTATATTCATCAACTGCTCATATCACAGTAATATTTCAGACCCATATACAGAACTAACAGGGTTCTTCTAAACCTAAATACATCCACGCCGAACTCCACTCTGGAAAATTTGTCAGTAGAATCTTTTTGGACTTATTCAAAGTTCTCAATGCTGTCCCAAGTGTAAAACTTATACTAACTCTTGAGAACAGTGGTCTCTCTCCGAGTGCTATCAGGTGGCTCTCCAGTTGTGCTACAAAAAGATAATAGGCAATAAAATGGAACAAGGCAATCTTTATCCAACTAGCAGTTCCTGCAGGAGTTCCCCTCTCTCCACTATCTTCACCATCTAAGGTAACAGTATGGCTTACCATCATTGTCAGTAGCATTGATCTTCTCCTCACTGCTTTGAAAAACAAACTAATACCATATTACCTTAAACCTTTTTCCTGTGACACCCTGTTATAATCATCACCAGCCACACACAGACACCACAAAACTCTACTATTTTAACAGTACAGACTTGGTCAATATCACTGCAGTTGATTCAATACTGACTGAGGAAAGAGACATAACAAAGTTGCTTGTAGTAACCACTGATAGGCAACTCAGATTCAATACTCATACATATAAAACTGATAAGAAAACTACAGTCAGAGCAGGCAAATGGTTCAGGAGTAAAGAATTCCTCACAGGCAATGTTAGAGTCTCCCCATCCAAAACATACATTCTACCATTCTTCATGTACTCTTCAGTATAAACTCAGACATTCATACAGTAGAATAAACTGATTTACTTCTAAACACAACAGTCATACTCATCAATGTCTCTCATTTCATGCACTTGGATGGCTAGAATACAACCATTACCTTAACACTCTTTAACTGTGTCTGGCTCGCAAACTTATCTCAAACCCATCCATCACTATAAGGCATAACCACTTGGACAGCTGAGCTACATCAGGACCTTAGAGAATCAAAATTCTACACTTTCATGCCAGTCAACAAACAGGAAGCATAGTGACTCAGTTTTCCACTTGTTTTACTAAACTATGGAACAAGTTTCCCTCATGAAATCCAAAGCAAACATGACATGCATGCATTCATATCTCTCCTGGCCACCCATCTTCCTGACAACTGGATATGTAATTGTAGACTTTCCTAAGAACTGTTACCTCTCATTAGGTAGGTTAGCACCTACACAATGTTGAATCATACATCCTCCATCTCTCTGCAGAACTTCACAGTGGGTTCAGTTACACACCCTGGGTCACTACTAACTGCACGTCTGTGCTCAATGCACTTTTCTTACCATATTTCCCAGCATATAACTCAGTTAAAGCTGTCATTTAATTGCAAACTACATTTGTTTTCAAGCTTGCTTTTTATATCTTGTCTGTATTAGCTATTCATGACCCATCCTACACAACTATATTATTTTTTCTGATTTAACTCATGCTGTTTTGTTTTCAAAATGGCTTCAATTGCTATTAGGTGTGAACCATTGTTTTCTAAATTAATTTACCA
>NC_056745.1:657237727-657240227 GCF_019279795.1 Protopterus annectens | reverse complement strand
TAACAATAGAAGCTAACCTGACTATGGAGAGTAATGATGTAAAAATGAAACATGGGTGCTTTCCTAATTTTTTTTTTAAATGAGAAGAATTTAAGTAATGAGTAGTGGGCATAATTCAAGAGGGAAGATAAGAATTACTCCAGAAGGTATGGCTAAGTGAGTGGGATAAAATGAAAATGTAGTTAAAAATGTGACAGAAATAAGAGAGAAAGGGATATGGGAAAGGTGCAATAGAAATGATATAGAAGACTGACAAAGTTTGAAGTATTGCAAAAGAAGGGGAATCTCACAGAACAAAAAAAAGAGCAACAGTGGAGTGCTAAAGGGAAACCTGGGAATCTGACAATGCACATGCGTTTAAAAGGACTGTTGTTAGGTAACTAATTCTTGACTGAAAACTCTTGATCAGAAAAAGTGTTAGCACAATGACTTAGGCAACAGAAAACAGAATGAGTTGTAGCCAAACTTACAAGAAAAATAACCAGAAATGCCACAGAGGTATAATAGTTACTTCAGAAATTTTCTGAAAATATGTATAAAGCAGATGAATTGAGAACCCAACAAAAAAGGCACAAATGGAATTGTTTAGGAAAGACGTAGCTTTGTCAAGGTTGGAGGAAGATGAGGCTAAACAATTAATAACGAAGATAGGAAGGGATGACATAAAAATGGTGATGTATAATCAATTAACACGGAAATCTCCAGGGACAGATGGCATCTCTGTGGAAATCTGAAGTTTGGCAGGGAAGACAAAGAAAGATCTGGAAGAGTTAAACAATATTTTAAAAGGGAAAAGTACCATCATCTTGAAAGAAAACTGTGGTGGCTGTATTACCAAAAGATGGTAAAGAAGACCCTTCAGATTTGACTTCATACAGACCCATTTTGATTTTAAACTATTATACAGTACTTATGTCTTTATTAGCAAAAAGAGTAACAAATCTGTCATCAAAATTGATAGACATCGATCAATGCAGTTATGTGGAGGAACAGTGAACAGTTGCTAAAATTACAATGATGATCCAGAGGAAAGTGAAGTATAAAAAAATATCACTATTTTTGGTGAGTCAATGCAGAGAAAGCATTCAGAACAGTTATCTGGGTTTTATGAGTAAGGCAATGCTAGCATTTGCATTCCTTGGTAGAATTAATAGGGATAATAATAGTAGCTCAGGGGTAAGAATTAATGTGGGAGGGTTCCTCTGTAACAAGTTATGTTGTGAGGAACCTGGCAGAGTTATCCTCGTTACCCTCAGTTATTTGCTTTACATTTGGAGCCATTGCAAAGAAAATAAGGGGTTCATATATTTAAGGATAACTAGCATGATAATCAAGGAAAATGTTACTTTATTTATAGATGATATTGTTTTACACTTAATAAATCCATAAAGGTCATTTCAGTGTTGTGGAACATTTTGAGACAGTTCTAGATCTTCTCAGGACATAAAATAAATGAAGATTAAGCAAGATCTATAGTGTCAAACCATGCACCCATGCAATAATTAGTTCTGCAATATCCATATTCTGAGTAACATGATAAGGCAAAGTATTTCAGTGGATGGATTTAAAATGATTCTATTATGGCAACTAAGGATATGCATTAAAATATAAACAGAAGATAATATAGGGTTACCAACCTGTCCCTCTTTGCGAGGGACAGTTCCTCTTTGGGCAGTTGTGTCCTGCGGAAAAAAAAATAAAAAATGGCGAATGCACTGAGATTTCAGGACAAAAATATTTTCAAAGTTTTCTTTAATAGTTGCATAAAACATTTATTTTGTATCTGAAACACCTAAATATTATAAAAATTAGCATAAACAACTCAAATGTTACAATAAGAAGCTTTTATTTTGACAAAAAAGTGAAGTTCTGTCCTCTGCACTGGTCGTAGGTATACTTTGCCCTACGGAATTTCACATTTCTACAAAAAAATATCCCACTTTGAGCATTTGAAAAGGTGGTAACCGTAAGATAATACAAAAAATAAAAACGTGGAAGCTCTTGATTTATGGATATGGACAGAACAACGCCAGCAGTGAAAATATTTTTAGTCCCATTAGTCTTCTATACAGGTCAGGGATATTTTATTAACCAGAGGAGAGGTTGTGGATGGCAATTAAAGAAATTAAGGAAATTATTAAGGGGGAAGAGAGCAAGAGTTAAGTGGGATAAGCTTATTTTACCAATAGACCAAGGTACTTTATGCTTACCTGATTTGAAGGGATACTTTAAAGCTATGCAATTATGGTTCTTATTCACAACTCAAGCAGAAGATTATATATCAAAGCAGAAAAGGATGATGATAGAGGGTAGGGATTCATGTTTTAGAGATAATTAAAAACAAGTATTCTAGATGCACTTCCATAAGGCGAATATAAATAACCATACAGAAAATTATAAAAGTATTCTATCAACTAAGCCAGTGTGGGAATGGAAAAATGTGTTTTTACCAATAAGGATGTGTGTAAGTAGGGGACAGAAAATAGGCAAAGGGCTGCAA